>NW_015169797.1:527262-579549 GCF_001447785.1 Gekko japonicus | reverse complement strand
TACGTTCTAGGAGGTGTTGTAGGTCTTCATAGAACCGGTCCACTTCAGCCTCCTCTGCATCAGTGGTTGGGACATAGACTTGGATTACTGTGATGTTGAATGGTTTGCCTTGGAATTGAACCAAAATCATTATGTCATTTTTGAGATTGTATTCCATTACTGTCTTTCACACTCTCTTGTTGACTATAAACACATTCACTTCAGCCTCCTCTGCATCAGTGGTTGGGACATAGACTTGGATTACTGTGATGTTGAATGGTTTGCCTTGGAATTGAACCAAAATCATTATGTCATTTTTGAGATTGTATTCCATTACTGTCTTTCACACTCTCTTGTTGACTATAAAGCCCACACAATTTTTTCTATGGGATTCTTGGCTATAGTAGTCGATATAATGGTCTTCTGAATTAAATTCACCCATTCCTGTCCACTTTAGTTCACTGATTCCCAAGATGTCGATGTTCAGTCTTACCATTTCATCTTTTACCACGTCAAGCTTACCTTGATTCATAGATCTTACATTCCAGGTTCCTGTGCAGTATTGTTCTTTGCAGCATTGAACTTTCCTTTCACCATCAGACACATCCACAGCTGAACATCTGGGGTTACTTGTACTTGCCCTCTGCTCTTCCCCAGTAGTGCTAGTGGACTGTTTCTCTTTTCTACTGGTTTAGGAAGACCAAGTAAAATATAAAAAGAAAAAGTCAGTTCAGAAGAGATACATTTTGTTGCAAAATAGAGTCCTTTTAAGGATGCTTGTGAATGGTGAATATTTGCACGCCTGTCAATTCTTTCCAAGCATGCAGAGTGAAACCATAGAAATACTCACTGTCAAATATTTGTGGGAGGAGATGCTTCCCGCTAAGGTGCTGGATGTGCCTAATTATTCCGCTTAAGAATATTTCAGTTCACATCTCCCATGACAAGGTAGTCAGCCCCCTCCTGGCAGGCTTGAAGAGATATTATGTGGAAGTCTTATAGGGAGCTTTTCTTCATAGACAAGGGATTAGAATCTATAACACACTGCTGCCGCCTTTGAAATGTTTCCCATGTACTCAGCTTAGAAAGAAAAAAGACATATGTGTCTGTTTGTTGGTGGTTTCTTTGTTGGGGAAAATCAAAAGTAACATTTTAATCCAAAATATAATGTAGCTGGAGTAAACATTGCCTATATGGCTTTACACCTCTATATATTGTTTGTATGGTTTATAAATTTCCCTGTTACTGTGCCATGCATACTTGATAAACCATTAGACTTGTGCATGGGAGTTTGTTTTGTTTCTCCCATTCTTGTTATTGATTCCAAAAAGGGAATGTTTTATTATTGAGTTGTTTTATTTCATTTTTCTTTCTTTCGTTATTGTTGTTTTGTTGCCATAATTCTACTTTGTTGTTATTTCCTATTAGTTTCTTCTTGGGTCCGTACCTTCATGGTTTCCCATCCAAATTGGACAAAACTCAGAGGGATTGTAGGACTCCCCTAGGACACTCTCAAATTTCAAGCCGATAGAATAAAGGAGTTCCTCTTTTTGAGACAGTGAAAGGGCACCCATGTTGAACATTAAAGTTTATGGCAAAACTGATCGGAAAGATTCCAAACACACAATAGCACAGACAGCAGTGTGCCATGAAATAATCTGGTATTGCAGTCATTTAGCATGAAGGACAGTAGCACAAAGAGGAGGAAGACTGACAAGGCATGGGGATTTGGTGGCATAAGGAGGACATGGAATTTGAGTAAGGAAGCAGCAACAAGAGGACCTTGAGGTAGATTTGCTTGCAAAAGAATAAGGTTTGGAGTGCAGCAGGCAAACAGTCAGTCAAGAAAGCCCAGAACCTCTCTCCTCTTTCCCTTAAGAAATACCACTTATGCCCTTATCAGGAAAATGATGGCTGCCTTGTAAAAGTGAAACTCATAGCATCAGAGACAGGCAAGGCTGAAATAACAAAAGCAAGAGAACAAAAGGAAAGAAAATAATGAGGGTTTTTTCATTATAGACATCTTAAGTGGGGAATTTGTTTTGTTTTCATATTAACAATGATAATTACAAAGCAACTCATTTTTCTAATTATTATAATTAATAACTAAAGAAACTCACAAGTCTAATTACCTTCATTCTGTGTCATATCATAGTAAGAAATGCATTCATACAATATTTGGACAGTTCTGTGAAGCTCAGCTAGAATCATTTGCGACTTTTGCATCTGTTTCCATTTTAACTACTCTGCCCATTACTCCACAAGTGATAAAAGAGGTGTCTTAGCAGAACTCAGTGGAGGGTATGATGAAAATGCATGGTATGCTAATTAATGTAATCCTGATCATTTTGAGGTGCAAATTCTGCTCACTTATGTGATGCATATCATGTTATTACATCATATGATGCGGCCCCTGAAGTATTGTGACCACTGGGGGTTCCTATGACATGAATTTTAATCTATATCCTGTTTAACTGTTCTTTCTACTTCTAATCACTTAAGCAATAATTGAACATCTTTCAGCTAGGCTGGTGCAGTTTATGTGAACTAAATGGTGAAGAACACAGACAGCATTCTCCACAGCTATTTGCAAATTGATGTACACAGAATCAGCTGACCCAATCCCATAATATTAAAAGGGCATTTGAACATCCATCACAAACACATGCATGATGGTTCTGGAACACGAGGGGATACTTGGCTGTAGCTAGATTATGATTCTTTAAAACTGTGGTAGTAATTTCCCCAAGCTAGGAGTTGCAGTGGTTCAAGTGGTTAAGACGCTGAACTGCAGGCTGTGGAAGTTTGGTAGTTCAGCAGTTCGAGACCCAAGTTGCCGCATGACGGAGTGAGCTCCTGTCTCTAGTTCCAGCTCCTGCCAACCTAGAAGTTCGAAAGCAAGAAATTGCAAGTAGATAAATAGGTACCACTTCAGTGGGAAGTTAACAGCGTTTCGTGCGCCTTGGTGTTTAGTCATGCTGGCCACATGACCATGGAAACGTCTTCGGACAGCGCTGGCTCTTCGGCTTTGAAACGGAGATGAGCACCGCAACCCTAGAGTCGGATTCGACTGGCTTTCAAGCAAGGGAACCTTCACCTTTACCTTTAGGAGTAAGACACTGCCCATTATTGTTATATGCCTATGACGCTGTCCTTCTGTCACTTTCAAAGGTTGGGATGAAAAGGATGCTAATGCACTTTTCAGTATATTGTGATAAGAACCTGCTGTCCCTCAATTTTGGTAAGTCAAAAATTATTGTGTTCGGTTGGAGTTGGAAACCCTCTAAATGGACTGTTCGAGGAAATCCTATCGAACATGTGAAGAGTTTCAGATACCTTGGTATACACTTCCATTACAATGCTAACTGTGTCTCCCACACTAAGGAGGTTGTAAAATCAGTGAATAGCAGTGAACTTGCATTTTCCCGCTTTTATTATACGAAAGGAAATAAGTGTTCAACCCAAATTTCTTAGAAAAATTCTAGGGCTCCCAACTTGGCGTACCTTATGCGGCAATATGCCTTGAGACAAACCAGAGACGCTTAGTAACTAAAGCATGGCTCTCCACTTTAAAATTTGGCTGTGCCTCCTCTATAGCAAATCTCACCTATCAGATTAGTTGACATGTATTGAAGGGAAAATTACCATGATGGGGCTCAGCATGGATGATTTGATCCTTCTTTCGGAGAAGTACACTTTTGGCATGATTAAACAGAGATTGATCAATATTGAAATGCAAGAACTTAGAAGCCTTGCTACTGGGCATTGCTCTCCCATTTATTGGGGGATTTCTCTTAATGGGCCGCTGCCAGAGTATTTTTCCTCTCTGATTGATCCCTATATTAGAAGGGTATTCATGCTGGCCCATTTTAATATGCTCCCTTCAGCTGTGTTATATGGGAGATTTAAAAAAATACCATTCCCGGATAGGTTATGTCCCTGTGGGCTAAAGGAGATTGAAGGAATGGACCATGTACTTCTGACTTGTAGATTTTACCAGGATTTGCGCGCTTATCACCTCGGCCCTATACTGCAAACCCTGGAGGGCAAATCTGAGGAAAGTAAGATAATGAACCTTCTAGCCTCAAACAGGGCTGATACCATCGAAGAGGTGGCAAACTTCCTTTACAGAGTGTATAGGAGGAGAAGCTCTTTTTCGGCAGAAGGGGTAGTGAATTAACTGTTTTGCAGGCCTACAGCCTCTGTACCTAAGGCTGATGCTGTTGTTAGGCCAATAAAGGTTTGTTGTATTTACATAACTTTTTTTAAAAAACTTTGCCTTGTGTGAGGTGGCAGGACATTTCAACTATTAGTCTTCAAAGAGCTATGGTATGAAAGGTTTTCAGTGACTAGAGTGCCCTTACTCTGAAAAGGATACAGTCTAATTCTGGTCATGTATTCCCTTCAGGCTCTTATGTTTTCCATTCTGATACATGAGTGTGCTGTCACCTGATAGATGCTACTTTGTTCTGTGTCCTTTCAGCCATAGAATAGGCCATTAGTGGGAACCCTAATGCATACTCTACCATTTATACAATTTGTCATCTCAGTTACTCACCATTTTCCCAATTTGAAACAGAAGAGAACTTCTCTTAAGGAAGCTACTTTTGCTATCCAAGACTGCTAGAACATGTCATTAGAAAAAATGCACGCGTACACACAGGCACATCAGGTCAAATTAATCTGATAGATGCAACATCATTTTTAAAGTGATTGTTGGTTTTTGCATCTTTTCTCCATCTCCACTTCCCTTTCCCTTTTACTGCACAAATCATAACAGCGGACTGAATTGCTTGGCTTTACAGCCATGATTGCAGGGTTATTACCCTGCCAGTATTATCCATAAATGGTTTATAATATGTGAAGCACCTCATTTAGTCCTTGCTTGAGGAACTTTGGCAATAGCAAATAATTTCTCAGTCACTGATAAATCTTCTGCTTAGCATCAAACAGCTCTGAATCTGTTGAGAGGGAGCATTTTACTATCTGGGCATTTCAAATTTCAAACAGGCTAGCATTTGGGAAAATATCTTTTTTGGTTTAGAAATCTTAGAAAGACAGAGTGAGGAGAAATATTTACTTAACAGCTGGGCTCCTAAAATTCATTTCAATATAGTACAGATGTCTAGAAGACTTAATTTTTCAGCAAAGAATTGTTCTGTATAATGTTCTCTTCACAACATGTGGCATGGCAAGTCACACAGTTCTTCATTTTGCAGAGAGTTTCAGCATTAGCTGCCACCTGACATGGATGGCGTTGCAAGCAGGGCTCCCCAACCTTTCTGAGCCCATGGGCACCTTTGAAACTTTCACACAGGGTGATGGGTGCAACCACAAAGTTGCACCTAAACATAACAAATAATCTATTGTATACATCCAGACGCTACACTGCAGCTACATCTGCTCCAATCCTACAGAAAGAGATTCTCACCTAAGGGATCTACAACACACCTTTTTGGAACTAAAGTATCCACCTGATGAGATCAGGAAACAGATTAACAAAGCCAGAATGATACCCAGAGAAAAACCTTTAGAAGATAGTCCCAAAAGAGATAATAATAGAACAACTCTAGTGGTCACATAGAACTCTCAGCTCAAAACAGTTCAGTGCATCATCAATGATTCACAACCTGAATAATGACAGTTCTCTTTCACAAGTACTGGGGAGCAAACCTTTCCTTGTGCACAGACAGCACCCCTGTCTCAAACAATTCCTCACCCACAATAATGCAACATCTAATTTGAACATGGACACTGGGACCAGAGCTTGCAATAACCCAACTTTGTTGCCATATACACCCAGAAACACAATCACTGAACCTAACAACATCAACTATACCATCAGGGGTGTATTCACTTGCTCATCTTTAAATGTCAACAATGCCCTTTGGTTCTCTACATAGGACAAACAGGACAAGCCCTATGCCAGAGGATAAATGGACACAAATCTGACATCAGGAATCACACGACTGAGAAACCTGGGTGACCTCAAAGTAGCTGTATTATTATGAAGGTATGTCAGATTAACCTATTTGTTTCCAGTTATCAAAAGACCTATCCGAACTAGCAGGAGGAAACCAGGATTGCCTAATAAAAGTTGATAATGGAGATATCCCAGGGGCTAATTTGTTACGGTGTCTGTCCCATACTTGGAGAGTATTATAAAGAAAAGGGTTATTCTTTAGGGATTTGGGGCGCTCTTTGTTTTCATTCCAAAATAATTCCTGTAATGTTTGATTATCAGAGAAAGTCTGCTCAATCCAAGTCCAATCTGGGGCAGAATCTGTATGTAACATTCTAATTAAGTTAGTCAATTGGGCTGCGTCATGATAGAGTAATAGGTCAGGAAATCTCATACCACCTTCTTTGGTCAATCTACGTAATGTGTAAAAACTGATTCTGCATTTTTTGGAATCCCATAAAAATTTCAATAATGTATTTTGCCAACGTTTGATATCTTGTATGGGGATAGGTATTGGCAAAGCACGGAATAAGAAAGTAAAGTTTGGTAATATAAAAGATTTGATAATGTCAGTACGTTCCGTCCACGAGAAAGACAATTTTTGCCATTTGTCAAGTTTTTTCCTGTTTTATAACTTTCCTCAAAATTACATTTAAGGAGATTATCTAGTTGCAGAGAAATTTTGGTTGATAAAGAGTTCCATCAAAACGAACAACCACTCGAGATGTTCGTACTTCTTGTTCTTGTTGATGTCATCTTCTGTGGGTGACGTCCTGTGTTTTGAAACAACAAAGAATT
Source organism: Gekko japonicus (assembly GCF_001447785.1). Taxonomy (NCBI): domain Eukaryota; kingdom Metazoa; phylum Chordata; class Lepidosauria; order Squamata; family Gekkonidae; genus Gekko; species Gekko japonicus. The sequence continues at coordinate 572,810 of NW_015169797.1, read as the reverse complement.
AAACATCACGAAGCATCACTGTTACCAAGTTTATTATTGTCTATTTACTGTAATTTGTGAACCTTGCAGCAATTTCTTATCTGTCTATGTTTGTTTGAATTGCTGGTCCCCTTATTGTTTACTTTCGATATTGTTGGGACATGTCTACCTTAAATCACAGATTCGCGTTTTCTGATGAAGATAGAGCTAGAATTTTAGGTAATAACTCTGGACTTAGGAGGAATACCAATAAAAATGTGTCAGATTGGACCCAATTAGACTTCTTAAACAAAAAAGAAATATGCATGGCACTTCATGCAGCGTCCCTAACAGAATATTGTAATTCGGATATTATTCCAAGAGGACTTAGGCTGCAGAAAGGCCCGGCTATGTTTCTTCATAAAGAAGACTTTAAAAATAAATGGGTTGCAATTTTAAATAAATGTTCCTTTGATTTAATGTTGCTGATAATTGAGGAAGCCACACAGGAGGCAGTAAGTATTAAAAATGAAGCCAAACTTTTAGAAGATAAACTTAAGACATCATTTAGTAAAGAGGAGTTCGACAGTAAGTTTAAGACACTAGAAGAAGACCTTAGGGAGTATGAAGAAAGAACTAGAGAACTCAAACTCAAAAAACTGGATAGAGACCATAGGGACTATACCTTGAATAGGGTATATAAGTGGTGCTCACCCACTGCCAATCCTCCTAAAAGGGTCTCGTGGGCCGATACCAGAGAGCCACTATCCGAAATGGAGACTACTGATGTTGAAGATTCGGCCACCACCTCTGGTGAGGAGCGGCCATCTGGGAGGCCTTTTTTAGAACGCAGAGTAAAACAAAACATGCGAAGTCATGCCCCTTACCATGCATACAAAAAAGGCAAGAAAAAGAACTTGTAGTTAATTTGACTTCTTGTAGATTCTCTGATGATACATTAAAAGTATTGAATTTGGGCCCGGGGTTTGTCTTTTCTCCCAAGTACAATGCCTTTCAAACCAGAATTGATCTGTACAAGCTTATTAGATTAATTAAATTAAAACAGTTTTTTGAGGACACCACGTTTATGGAGATTAATCCCTTCAAATTAAAATCTCAGTTTATTCCCCCCACTAACCATCCTTCTATTGTTGTCTTCGAGCGAAGGGTTATTGAGGATATTCAAGCATTGGAACAACGCAGGATCCCTACAAGGTATAATATCAGTAGAACTCAGTGGGATACCCTTAATGAGTTATCAGAAAAGTCAGACATTATTGTTAAAGTAGCAGACAAAGGAGGAGCTTTGGTGTTGCAGAATTATGATGATTATGTTTTGGAAATTGAAACACAATTAGGAAACCCTGAACATTATACCAAGATTGAGTATGACCCATCTCATGAGATTAGTAGACTTGTGAATATTACTATCAATGAGGGTCTATTATTTGAATACATTTCCATGCAGACTGCTGAATATCTAAAGAGACAGTTTCATAGGGTCCCTATGTTTTATACCCTTCCTAAAATTCATAAAATGGGGCATCCTCCACCTGGTAGACCGATTGTCTCAGGTACCAACTCCCTGTTAGAGCCTTTGTCTAAATTCATTGACTCATTTCTCCAACCTTTTGTATGTTTGTTGCCATCATACATTAAGGATACCCGGGAATTCATTAGAAACATTGAAGGTATGCAGGTTCCAGAGGGGGCTGTTTTGGTCACCTTAGATGTAGGTGCACTGTATACTAATATACCTCATGAGGAGGCACGTTTATGTATTCTTAGAAACCTAGAGAAAAGAACTATCAGCATGCCTCCCACCCACTTTCTATTAGATCTTGTTGACATTATTTTTGACAAAAGTTTTTTCAGGTTTGGCACCAATTTTTATCTACAAACCAAAGGGGTGGCAATGGGAAGCTCGTTTGCTCCGAGCGTGGCTAACCTCTTCATGGGGCACTTTGAAGAACAGTGGATTATGAATCCTGTCCTCAATTCTCATTTTGAACAAATTTTAGTGTACAAACGTTACATAGATGATCTGTTCATGGTTTTTAAGACATTGGAGATGGTTGAACCTTTTGTATTGTGGCTTAACAGTGTACATGAATCTATCCGATTCACACATGTGGTTAGCCAATTGGAGGTCAATTTTCTGGATACTACTGTGTTCATTAAGAATGGTCAGTTGGCAGTACGTCCCTTCTATAAGGAGATTGACAGGAATTCTCTGTTGCATTACAATTCCCATCATGTAAATCATCTGAAGAACAACCTCCCCTATGGGCAATTCCTTAGAATTAAAAGAAATTCCACCTTTCAAAGTGATTTTGAGAATGAAGCTGACAGGTTGCAGGGTCTGTTCAAGGAAAGAGGATACCCAGATTGGGTGGTGGATCGGGCTAGGTTTAGAGCTACTCGTGACCGAGCTGAACTATTTCTAAGTAGGTCGGAGAAACATGCAGACAGGAAATTGTGTTGGGCACTTGAATATACAAATAGAGCTTATGCCATCAGAAATATTGTGTTTAAACATTGGCACATTTTGGGCGACATTGCAGCATGTGTACAACCTCCTATGATAGGTTTTAAAATGACTCAGAGCATTAGAGACAAATTAATAAGAGCAGATATTTTAAAAAACCAGCAAGTTGAGTCATTGCCGAAGGGGCACTTTAAGTGCGGCAAGTGTGCAGCCTGCCCATTCATGCAGGAGACAGGTGTCCTCAATTTCCCAGAAACTAACTTCAGCAAAAACTTAGTTCAATTTTCCTCCTGTGCAACCAAGAGTGTCATTTACATGATTACCTGTGGTTGTAATTATAGATACATAGGACAAACCTCACGAGCTCTTCGTACACGAGTTCTCGAACACAGGTCCAAATTAAAACATCAATGTCAAACTGCACCCCTGGTACAACACTTTATGGAGGCGAGCCATGGATATAATTAATTTAAATGTGTGGCTCTAGAAGTGGTACGCTCTAAACCTTATAACATTATAGATATCCATAAATTACTATTACAAAGGGAAGCGTTCTGGACGTTCAAGTTAAATACAGTACAACCAGTAGGTCTTAATGCAACCTTGGACCTGTCATGCTTTTTGTAATTAATTTTGTAACATCAACATTTGGTTTGATGTACTGTCAATAGTGCTTTGATCTGTTAAAGTCATTCAATTGCCTTTGTTCTTGTGTTAAAGATGTATAGAATGTGTTAAAACCACATGCACTGATAAGTTGGCTTCCGATGGAGTTGTAACACGTGGTCTACTGTTGTATCTATTTAAGAAAAGGTGGGTTAGTTACCATTAAGACTTGTTGTCCGAATGTAAGACTTGTTAGCCTGTGTGCTGTTGAAGCTGTATTGGTAAGCTTTGGTATACTATGTATATTAATGGTAATTGTTATTATGCAACCTGATGGATTTAACTTTAAGAAATGCTTTGTGTATTACAGGATTAAGACCTGTTAGCCTGTGTGCTGTTGAAGCTGTATTGGCTAAGATTTATATTATTATTGAATATAATAAGACAACCAGAGATTCGTATTATGTTTTTTATTGTTTATTAGGATAGGATGTAGCCATTATTATTACTTTTTCAAGTGTATAAGGTTTCATTTATTGTTTTTGTTAGGAATTTTGGTTGATAAAGAGTTCCATCGAAACGAACAACCACTCGAGATGTTCGTACTTCTTGTTCTTGTTGATGTCATCTTCTGTGGGTGACGTCCTGTGTTTTGAAACAACAAAGAATTAAACATCACGAAGCATCACTGTTACCAAGTTTATTATTGTCTATTTACTGTAATTTGTGAACCTTGAAGCAATTTCTTATCTGTCTATGTTTGTTGTATGAATTGCTGGTCCCCTTATTGTTTACATGGAATTTGAGAATGCCATATGTAGAGATTAGTACTCGGTTAGCGGTTGATGAATGGAACGAATTTGGGAATATTAGAAATTTTTTTGTTTGATTTAGTTGCTGTTAAAAAGTATTTTTGGTTGACATGTCGAATTTTGATGATGTTATTGTCTATAAGCTATTATGTTACTGTTTATAACTTGAAAACCCAATAAATATATTAAAAGACACCTTTATACATTTATCTGCTATTTTGAAATATTTTTTGCTTTACAGCTATTGACATTATAAACTTAGCTTGTTATTTTTTACTTTGCATATCTTAAACATCATCATGTTACATGTTAATTTCCCTGTCTATACATTTGAACCTTACTGACCATTCCAATGTATTTGAAAAAGTGTGCATGCACACAAAAGCTCATACCTTGAATTGACCTTTGTTGGTCTTAAAGGTGCCACTGGACTCTAAATTTATTTTACTGCTTCAGACCAACACAGCTGATCACATAGATGTTAAAATACAAGACAGGCCCTTTAGTTTAAGAAGTTACAGCTCTCTACAGAGTCCCATTACCTTGAAGCTTCCTCCTGCTTTTCAGGACAGCACATGGTCAGTGGCCACCTCCTCTAGACCTCCTCTAAGAGTTCTGTCTTCTATGATGAACCCAGCACAAAAAGAGCCCTTCCTTCTTTCTTCCAGGTTTTTTATCTTCTCCCTTTCCCTTCCCACTGACCCAGTCAGGCCAGGTCAGAGAGGCTATTCTGGAAGTCTCCAGAATTTTCCTTCCTGAAGTCTCTCTAGTTTCTAACACCTCCAAATCTCTATTCCCTGTCTGGGGGGGGAGCTTGACCATCCCATTATCTAGACCTATTAAGCAGTTGTATGAAGGTGGGCTGAGGTAAGTATGGAAAACAATTGAATTGGCATCCTCCCTTCCTGCTTGTTCTTTGACAAGGGTGGGGGGACCTTTTACAACTCAGAGTGAAGGTTTTGCTCATTTCAAACCTCCAAAGGGGGGAAAATGCATTTCTTGACAGTAACTCTTCAACATTTCATGTAGAAGCTCTGTTTAACAGGATGCTTTTAAAAATAAACACTATATTTTAAAATATCTTCTTCCATACACACAGCTTACTTTAAGCCACAGAGTGAAGATCCTTGTGCTGTGGTGGCAGCTGCTGCCAAATCAACATTTTAAAAAGTCTGCACATCCAATTATATGCTATCTTGGGAAAAGACTGATGTGGCCCCACCCACTTTCTAAAAACACTTGGCAGACACCAGAAAAGGTGTCAGTAGGTGCCATGGTACTCATGGGCACCACATTGGAGGCCCCAGTCTCACAAGTCTTCACATCTATTGGAAGGGCTACACAATTGACTGCAGTGCATTTTACAACACTAGTATGAAGAAGACCGCTTCCATCCCTAAGTAGTATTGCACAAAACCAATGAAAACAAAGCACTCAGACCACCAGTTAATTTTAGCAGAATAATTTAGCACCACTTAATCCAGTTTGGTGTAGTGGTTAAGTGTGCAGACTCTAATCTGGGAGAACCGGGTTTGAGTCCCCACTCCTCCACTTGCACCTGCTGATGTGACCTTGGGTCAGTCACAAGCTCTGCCACAGCTGTTCCTGAAAAAGCAGTTTGTGTCAGAGTTCTCTCAGCCCCGCCCGCCTCCCAGGGTGTCTGTTGTGGGGAGGGGAAGGGAAAGGAGTTTGTAAGCCGCTCTGAGACTCCAAGTGAAGGGCGGGGTATAAATCCAATCTCTTCTTCTTCTATTTGAGGACTCCCCCCCTTTGTTGGAAATGGACGAAGCAGAAGCTCACACAAGTAAAAGGAAGAGAGAGGACTCTTTAACCAAACAACATTTACAGGAGATGTTGACAGACTTAAAACAAGACTTAAAAGAAGAGATAAGAAACAGCATGACTCCTATTATGAATAAGCTGGATGAAGTCAACAAAAAGCTGCAGGAAACTTAGGAGAAGGCGGAGATAGCAGCTGCCAGCAATGTTCCCTCTAAGCTGTGGAAACTTGTGAGCAAAAATTCTACTTTGGAAGCTAGTGGCATTAAACTTGTGAGCGAGTGGTTTGGCTACTGTATAAATTAGTCTGCTCTGGAGCCATCCTTCCTGAGCTAAGCCAAAAATGTGTGAGCCGGAGGCTAAAAAACTGTGAGCTGGCTCACACTAAGTCAGCTTAGAGGGAACACTGGCTGCCGGTATGCAAAAGAACTCTAAAGAAATAGCTGAATTAAAAACTTTTGAAGTTTGGGCGAAAGCAAGCTAATGCTGTTAGAAACTAAATCATGGGAAACTAAAGTGGAATTCAGTGGAATTTCTTTGAACTTTGAATTAAATAAGGACCTTACTGTTGCTTTAAACCAGTGGTTAGAAGGAATTATACAGCTTCCAGGGCCAGTGGTAAACAATGCTTTCCATATAAACCTTCCTCGAATGGGCTCTTCAACATTGATACCTGGTATCGTGGCAGAGCTTAAAGACACAAAGACTAAGAGGAACCTCTTGGAAATTGCTAGGAAGAACAGAGGTCTAAAGCTTGAGGGCACTTTGGTTCAGCTATATCCAGATATCCCATTTGAAATATTAAATACTAGGAAAAATATGCGCCCAATTGCACAAAAGCTTGCGGAGAAGAACTTCAGGTATCGTTGGCTTCCGCTTGGACATATATCAGTCACGTACCAAGGAAAAACACTTACAGCTTATGACTTAATATCTGGTGAAGAGCTTCTGAAGGCATTGGAATCAAACTCAGGCTAGGAGTCTAAGAACTGACAAGCAAAGAAGATGAATGCTTGACTGTAAAGAACTACAGCAGAGGAGATTGCAGCTATAGAGTTATTTTTTTGTTTTTCTCTTCTCTCTCTCTCTCTCTTTCCCCTTTTTGCTTTACATATTTCCCCCTAAGCAAAGCAGTCTGGAAATAAAGTGTAGGGGAGCACGCGGGTAGGGCTATTGGGACACCCACACACACACCTCCCCAATGGGCAAGACTCCAGCGAGAGTCTTCTCCGGAATTGCTCCAGAGTCCTGGGTGAGGGAACGCCAATTAGAAGAGCTCCAGTTTGAAGAGGAAGAATAGAATGTAGTAAAGATCTAAGAGAGCAAAGCTAAGAAATGGAGAAATATATATTTTAGTTTGTATCTTACTTTTTATTTTATGTTATTGTAACCCATCTTATTATAATGATTTAGAAATGAAATATATATAGAACACATATGGAGATTTAAAGGGAAATTATGGGAGATAGAGTTTACAAGTGTAATTGTACTAGAGCAATTTTGAGAGGCAGAAATATTAACCTAGGCACGCCAATTCTACCAGATTAATTAAAGATTATAATATATCAATGAAGTAGAAGCAGAATAGGATTGGCAATTTGTGGAAGACTATTATCTAAGAATGTTAAATTTACTTTTTTGTTGTAGAACAATTTGTAAATAAGTTGTAAAAGTTTGAAATTAATAAAAAATTTAATTGATTTTTTTTTAAGCAGAATATTCCTTTACTGATGACAAATTGTTTCTCATAATGTCTAGGAAGGTACAAAATTGCCCATTAAAGTATTTGCATGCATGTGTGTGGTTTATTTTGTTTTTATTCTACATGTTGTGTTGAGCTGTTTTTGGAAAGGAAGATTTTCCTCCACTACAAATGCTAATTGAGGTTAGAAAACCTGTCAAAAGTAATAGTTTTTCAAATAAAGCTGTAAAGCATTATGGTAATTCTATGCAAATTGTATTAATAAAGGCTGGTGGCAGCTGAGCTGGCTTGTTTGTCTCATGTGTAGTCCTGGGTTGCGGGCTATTAAGAGTGCTTTTTCTGCTATTACACTGGTAATTGTGAAGATTTAAGCAGTCAAAGGAGGCATCTGTACCCACAATCCACAGCACAGAAGCTTTACCCATCAGTGTCAGGGTAGCTCAGTTGAGTCCTTTCCGCTGTTGTGCTCATTTGACTTGAAGGAGGTAAACAGCTCACCCTATTCCCATGGACTGTCTGTCCTTGCCAGATGGAGAGATTGCATGCTAGAGGGAAGGACTCCTCAACAGACGGAATACCAAGTGGAATGTGTTAGAATCTTGCATGACAAATCTAAAAAGTCATTTTCACTATTTTTAAATGTGTCTGAAGTGTGGAGAAGATTAATTCCAGAAATCAATTGAAGGCATAGATACAGGTGATTAAGAGTTTACCTCTGTTCATCAAAACACTACAGGTGCGATGCTATATAGAGTTACTCAGAAAGGCTTAGGACTGTAAGGGGACTGTAAGGGGACAGAAGGAACTTGACCACTTGAGCTTTACAGTATTTGAAGCCTGGCAGCAACTCTTGAGTAGGGCAATGAGAGCTTCATGATACACACTAGATGAGATGGGGTGTTTTTTGGGTTTTTTTTAGGTTTTAGTTTTAGTTTTCTTGACCCAATTCACATACCACAATGCTGAAAAATAATTTTGCAGGGCTCCAGTTTGGATGGGGGCTGCATGCAGAGTGGGAAAGGGGCTTCCACCTGCTCCTTGTGCCATTTTCCCTAGCTGAAATGGCTCAGTGGAAGGGGCAATTTGCCCTGTTGGTGAGCTACACCTGTACTGATGGGCTACATGTACCAACAGAACAAATATTATCACCCCACCCCCTGAGGCTGTTTTGGGTCAGGAGAGTGGTATGGGGGAAGGAGGAAGCCACTTCTCCTCATGATCTGGGTTCCCAATCCAAATCAAGGTCCTGTATGCTTGGGAAATTAGTTCCCACAGGGTGGCAAGTGGCTGATGGTATGAAAATCAGGTGGAGAAACCCAGGCCCAACTCTCAAAAAACCATGTCTAGTTTAGCTCCAGGACAGCCATTCCCAATCTATGTGCAATAGTATACTATTACTTGAGAGTACCACTGGTATACCCCACCATATAATCAAATAAATAGAACAGAAAAGTTCCTGCAACCTCTGGACATGATTTCCACCTATCAGAAGACAACTTTCAGAGCAAAAACCTATAGACAGAGGCGCAACACTTGATCTCTTTTGCGGGCTATACTGCCACATCTGAGGCCTGGTTCACAAATGCAACAGAATGAAACAGTCAGTGCTTTTTTCTGGGGGAACGCGGTTCCATGGATGAACAGACCCCAAGTCTAGTGATCAGCTCTACTTTATTAGTGATTTTAGCACAAACAAGACAAATCTCCAGGGCCGCAGCCCTATTTAAATAGCATGCAATTGCCACACCCAAACACACCCCATTCCCAACGATAGGCTATTTACATCACATTACTTCTTGACTGGTTACTTCCAGAGTCCTGGTGGGCTATTGTTCTAAGGCTCCAAGCTCAGCCCACCTCTGGTAGCACAGTCCTGGATTGTTTCAGTCCCGATAGATAACATCAGTTTAGACCCTTGCCACAGTGTCACACAGCCCAGGGTCCCCTACCTCTGGGGGAGAGAAGGTCGAGTGGAGGCACAGACCTAAGGAGGTCAGCAGTCTTGTGGCAGAGCTGGGAGGAGAGGTAGGTGGAGTGGCAACAGCAAGGACAGAGCAGTCAGAAGAAAGGCCTGATGGCACAAAGGATTCCTCTGGTGTAAAGGCCTCCTTGCTTGGGAATAGGTCAGGGAAATAGGTGAAGAGAGATAAAAGGCCCGTGCTGTAGGTGGTAAGGAAACAATAGACTGGAGGCTGGGAGAAGGTTGTCGGCAGACATTCTGCTTTTGCGAACAAGAAGATTGCATGCCTCCTTAAGCTGCAGAAATCAGCACTCCTGGCCCTAAGGGAAGCCAGGAGAAACTGTGTATGCTTGACTCAAGCAGATGGACTGCTCCCTGGCTTAACCCTGCAGGATGGGTGCAGCAGCCAGAGTAGAGCTTAAGGGCTTGTGAGAAGGAGGACCCAGGTGAGGAAAACAGCAATGAGGTGTAAACTGATGAAGGTGAGGAGTCAAGAGCTGGCTGGGCCACAGGAGCTGGCAATGTAAACAAAAAGGTAAAGGTTCCCTTGCTCGAAAGCCAGTCGAGTCCGACTCTAGGGTTGTGGTGCTCATCTCCATTTCAAAGCCGAAGAGCCAGCACTGTCCGAAGACGTTTCCGTGGTCATGTGGCCGGCATGACTAAACACCGAGGCACACGGAACGCTGTTACCTTCCCACCGAAGTGGTACCTATTTATCTACTTGCAATGTCTTGCTTTCGAACTGCTAGGTTGGCAGGAGCTGGAACTACAGACGGGAGCTCACTCCGTCATGCGGCAACCCGGGTCTCGAACTGCTGAACTACTGACCTTCCACAGCCTGCAGTTCAGCGTCTTAAAGCCATTAAAGTTCAAGCTTCACAGTTTTGGATTGTTGCCTGATCTCTGATAACATGAAGAAAAGATGGTCCCTTCCTAAGGTGATGCAGCCCCTGGCCATAGGCACTTCTTGTACGAATGCAAGCTAGCAAGCAGCTATTTGCCCAACAAGGGCCCCTGCCACACAGCAGAAAAAAACACGGCCAAAGTGCGGCTTTTTAGAGCCGCACCAAAAGATACACGCGGTGGCGGGATCACACAGATCCCCTGAGCTGCCATGCAGTTGCTCCCCGGCATGATCAGATGCCGGGGAGGAAGCCACCGACGGGAGACCGGGGCAGCCGGTTGCGCATGTGTGTGCATGCGCAGTTCAGCCAGGAGCCTCGAATGCTCCTGATGAAGGACGCACCAGCGATCCCACGGCCGCGCTTGCTGCGGCGTTCCAGGTAAGTCTTTACTTGTTGGGGGTTTTTTGCTCTGCAGCACTGGGCTGTAGGGACAGATCGGGGACGGGTGCGCGCCGATTCCCAGATGTTGTGGTGAGATCGCGCCCATTTGCTGTGCCCCCGATCCATCCCTCTTCCAGCCCAAAACCTCCCGTGTGACCGGGGCCAAGATAAAACATACAAGTGCCATATAGATAGGACAGGGTTAATTGCCTCTTCTGCCACATGGCATCAGCCCAAACTGGCCTCTTCCCCAGCTGCTGTGGCTCCAAAAAAAGTCTGTTCATGATCGTATCTAAATTGATCTTTAGCTGTCAGAACTTTGAGAAACATGGGGTCCAGTCACATGCAGAATTAGCCGCGTGATAGGGACGAATGCCGGGTGGATTTTATGGGCACAATCACAACAGGAACATCTGGCAAGTGTCCCGCACCCATTGGCAACCCGTATTGCCCTGTCAAAGATGCGGAGTAAAAAGATACCTGGGAAAAAGCAGATTTTCTGGAAAATACGGGGCGCGGGCGGGCATCGGATCGCGGAAGCACTGGTATCCCATCGCATCTGGTGCCTGTCTGCATCCCGTCTCACACTGGATGTTGTTTTTTAAAGCCTCCATGGTATGTGCACAAATGTGGAACTGCGCATGCGCACAAACACATGTGTGATCGTGCCATGCCGCTTCTCCCACCTTTGCCATGCTTCACCATCGATGTGTGATCAGTGGCTGACGGCCTAAGCACCGAGCCTCGGGTGACTGATCGCGATACCGTGCTTCAGTTTGCTCTGGAGCAAATAGCCTCACTTCTCCCCCCCGGATTATCTCGCTCGTGTGACCGGGACCATGGTTTTGCAAAATCTGCAGCTTTGGCCCCATTCTGTAATTTTATTCTCTAGCAGCGTGTGTAACAACTGAATTCAGCATGTGGTGTTTTATTCGGATACATAGGACTCTGCCTTCTAATGTAAACCATCCTGAATTTGTGCTGCAGTCCAGCTCATGGTGATGTCTGATACAACCATGTCTTGGGATGGGGGCAGGGGTTTTTCCTTACATTGTAAACCTATGCATGTTTCTTTAACCTCATGTATCTATATCGGGGATATGGAATGGTACAGTATAGGGCTGGGTCGCTACTTGGATGGGAGAACACCAGGGAAGACTTTGCAGAGGAAGCCAATGGCCAATCATCTCTCATTTCAGTGGTGACTTGATGGCCCTTTACACACACACACATCTATATCGCTGTATGTAACTCGTGCTGTATTGCAGTTGTATCATATGGCAGGGTGTAAGCAGAACTGTGAAACAAGCAGTCTCCCCTTCATACCCCACCTCAGCTATCAATGCCTTTGGTGGCCTTGGCAAAGTGTTTCTCTCTCTCTCAGCTTGTCCTTCACATGTAATGTATGATTAAATAATACTGGCTGAATATTATGGGATAATGAATTATGACACTCTAAAGTACTGTATTTTTGTTACCTTGTTATAGTAGTTGTTTTTCTAGCCAACCACTCATATTCTCTGCAAGCCCTGCACCCTACTCCCTAAATCCAAATTCCTACCCTGAGGTTCAAACTAGATATGACTATGGAAGTTATTACTTATTGCACTATGTAAAGACCCAACAGAGACTGAGGTCACATGCAAGGTGTAAGGGAGTTTAACCTTTCTTCCAAGCCATTTTCCTTATTTAAGTCACTTCTGTAGCAGCTACTTGCCCTGGAAGGGGGGAAATATATAGGGACCTATAGGTCTGGGGTGGAGATTTAAATTGGTCGTATAGCCCCAGTTATTGCCCACCAGATCAAAAGATAGAGGAGGATTATAAAATGATGAATGAATTCAAGATAGCAGCTAGACAAAAACACTGTGCCGTAATAGGTGATTTTAACTACCCACATATTGATTGGGTCAATATGTGTTCTAGTCGAGAAAAAGAGATTGAGTTTCTAGACACTCTAAATGACTGTGCTATGGAGCAGATGGTCACGGAACCTACCAGGGGAGAGGCGATCCTTGATTTGGTCCTAAGTAACACGCAAGACCTGGTGAGACATTAACACATGGAATTCACTGCCACAGGAAGTGGTGGCGGCTACAAGCACGGACGGCTTCAAAAGGGTATTAGATAAGCATATGGAGCAGAGGTCCATCAGCCACAAGGTATAGATAGGGGCTCTGGGGCAAGTGATGCTCTGTCTTCTTGGTGCTTGGGGGGGTCAACAGTGGGAGGGCTTCTAATGTCCTGGCCCCACTGGTGGACCTCCTGATGGCACTGGTATTTCTGGCCACTGTGTGACACAGAGTGTTGGACAGGATGGGCCTTTGGCCTGATCCAACATTGGCATCTCTTATGTTCTTATGTCTGGAATATGGCCCTCAGTGTCTGCTTCAAGCACTTTTAAAAGACATAGGCTGTGGTCACACTGGAGGCTTAGCGTTATCTGGCAGTGCCTCTATTTGCAGCAGTTTAAATCATCACGGGAAGGGGTGACCAGACAGCACACCCTGAAGTGATCTCACTGCGTGCTCGCCCCATGGTCAACCATTCAGATTGTTGCTGGGGGGCAACCACAGAGTGGATGGCTGGGTGGCTTCTTTTTTTAACTTGTCTTTTGCATATGTACATAACTGCTTATTTGAAGCACTGCTCTGTTTTGACAGCTGGAGGAGGCTGCCTCTCCCTCTGAATAAACTCATATTTTCAATTAACCCTTCCCCACCCTGTGTGCTGCAAAGCTGTAGGCAGAAGAACCGGCATGAAAAAGGACAAAGGAAGCTTCTCAGCCTGCCCTCCCCCTCCTTCTCATCTCAGAAGACAGCTGTAAGCTTGCTGGTATGCACAAAGATGCCGTCATGCACACATCGTTAACTGACTAAAAAAACCCCAAGGAGTGAAAACAGAACAGAGCAATCAGACTTCCCAACCAGGTTGAGCTCACACCAGGAGAGTTCAGACATCTGGAAATGTGGGGTGAGAGTGCTGATATCTCTAAACACTGGACTTTCCCCGGTGCCTGATTATTCCACTTCCAAAGTGGGGCAGAATGGGGTGGTGACGACTGGGGCACGGAAGGCAGATGTTGCTGTCTGTTCATGCTCTTTAAATCCACAAAGGTACCACAACAATATTGGCGCAAACTGCTTGTGTGACTGAAGCCATAGTAAATCTTGATTATGGATCTCCCATATCATGTGTAGTTATGCCCCTTACTGTATAAATTTATCCTGGGTCTTTTCAGAGAAAGCCAATTAAATGAAGCGGAATTATATATTAATGGAAATAAATATAATTAGATTATGATGAAAAAAATAATTTCTCAGGGATGCATTCAAGATAGGGATCCACTGGAACATCAACATGTATTGATTCCAGGCCAGCAACCAGGAATATCTTACTCCTATGCATTACTAGGTATAATGGAAAAATACTGCCATTGTATTGACATAATAAAGAAGAGTAAAGAGTAGGTGTATTTTCTGATGAGGTGGGCAAGACAGGATGCTGAATCTTTCCCTCGCTCATGTTTCCAGTCCCCAAATTCCCTTCTCCGAGCTATTTTACTCCTGGCTAGCTTCTAGACCAGAAATGAGCCCAATTGGGTGTGGGAGATTGAGGAAATCTGGTTTTTAAGGGCAACAGCATCTTCTCAAAACTACAATTTCTCTACTTTAAATCATTCCCTGTCCTCCCATATAGGAAATATGTTTGACATAACCCCAGTTGTAGCACAGTTTGTGTTTTTGCAGTATCTATTTTGCACATGCTAAAATCAAACTAGACAAGATGGTGGCAGAGCCATTTGATTAAACCAGAACTGTCCATGTTACACATGACTGGAGCATATCCAAGTTGCCATCACATCTAATCTGGCCAGGTTTATAAATACTTTGCTGATGAAAGGGATGCATTGCTAAAGTGAGTCAGTTTTGAGAGACACATAGATGTATTAAGAACAAAAGAGTTCCATTCGTGGAGGTCAAAATTCTTTGCATAAAAATAAAAAAATATTAGAACTCATTAAAAGTTGTTCAGGGCTATCAAAAGAACAGTGTTCTAGCATTCGCTTTTGAAAACCACGGGGTGTGCTATCAACATAATTAAAATGAAAGCATCTCAAGCTATTCTCTTACCTCCCTTTCATGTTATTGTCCAATTGTTCAGAACGTCTGTTTGTTATAGCAATGAAGCAATTAAGCACAGCACGTTGCAACAATAGGGATCATAAAGTCAGAGTCAGCTACATTAGCCACGCAAGTATCAGCACAGGAAAACGTTAAGGAAAAGATCATGGTCGTAATTGAAAATAATTAGACGACACAGCTCATTGGGCCAGTGTTGACATCTACTGTGCACTTCGGTGCTTTCCAGCATGCACTGTCAGCCACCTTTTCACCTGAGCTCAAAAAAGGTGGCCTCTTTCTTTCCTTCAACAAAAGAGATCTCTCAACTAATCACTATAAATGTATGTCTTGATAGTGCAAAACATGTTGAGCACCAACTTGCAAAGGATATTAATTGCTACTTAAACTACAAATAGGAACAAATCACTAAACTACACATAGATGGAATGCAGTTGGCATTTGCAGAGTAAGTAAGGAGCTTGGGGTTGTTCATGGATCCAGCCTTGCTGTTTGAGAAGCAGGTTATTGAGGTGGCCAGAAGTGCTTTCTGTCCGCTGCATCTGGTTAATCAGTTGTCTGCTTCTCAACTGACCTGGCCATGCTGATCCATGTTTTGTAGCTTCCAAATTGGATTATTTTAATGCACTGTATATTGGACTGCCCTTGAAGGCAAACTGGAACTATAACTGACTTTGAATAGCCACAAATTGCCTATTTTAAAAAGCTACAATGGGTACCAGCTATTTCTTTTTTTTTTAATGAATTTATTTTGAATTTTCCAACTTTACATATAATCACGTTACAATTTCGTACATTGGGAGGTTAAGTCAACCTCTTTCTTCATACTCTTTCTGAGTGCTATGCCTACCAGCTATTTCTGAGTTGTTTCTTGAGTTCTGTCTCTCCTTACATGTCTCTGTGCACCAGCTATGGCTGCTCCTCCACTTAAAGTGGCCCATTTACTAGAGCTCATGCTTCTTCTGTACTAGCCCCCACGCTGTGGAACAAGCTTCCAGAAGAGGTGAAAGGGATATGATCTTTAAAAGTTTTTACGAGGTGACACAAAGCCATTTTATTTGCTTAGGGCTTTTAATTGAATGTAAGCTGCAGGTTATGTTCCTGGGGTTAATTGGGTTTTTATGGTATGAGAGCCAGTTTGGTGTAGTGGTTAAGAGCAGCGAACTCTAATCTGGAGAACTGGCTTTTATTCCCTACTTCTCCACATGCAGCCAGCTGGGTGACCTTGGGTCAGTCACAGTTCTTTGACAGCTGTTCTCTCAAGAGCAGTTTTCTCAGAGGTCTCTCAGCCCCACGTACCTCACATGGTGTCTGTTGTGGGGAGAGGAAGGGAAGGAGATTGTAAATCGCTTTGGGCTGGGAAGGTGGGGTATAAATCTTATAATAAATTTAAAAAATAATCTAAATCTTCTTCTACTACTACTTCCTATGCCTTTAAATTTGGAATTGTGAGCTGTCTTGAGAGACTAGGGAAAAAAAGAAATCGTCAAAAGACTTCATTCACTCATGTTGATCATTAAAATCCAACATTTATATTTTGCAGATCTGAGGATTTAAAGGACTATGGGGTTTGGTTTTTTTTAATTAAGAACTTCGTTCCCAGCCTATACTTCTGGGGTACTACTTAATGCCAGTCCCAGTACTAAATAAGGCACAAGACAACTATTGGATCTTGGTGACTTGACTTTCCAAAGTCCAGTCCTATGCCTTAAGATGGTCACTGATGTGCCCCTTCTTGCTATGTGGTTCAGTCCCATTCAGTTCCTTCTCATGTACACTGATATGCTTGGACTGGGGGGAAATCCCCAGACCTCTCAAGCAATAAAATGTCTCTCAAAAACAAATGTTTTCAAGTCAGAAAAAAATTGACAATTTTGCCATTTATCAAGAACTGAAAATGCACTAAGCATGAAGGCTTTTCTAAGGTAATACTAAAATGGTCTACCAAGTTTTCATTATCCAAGAAATGTTATCAGTGAAATGATTAGTTTTCTTGAAAATCAAGGATTCATTGAAGCCCAGGCTGCTTCCACATGGACATTTTGCTCTGGTTTGGCATCTGAACCAAAGCAGGGATTTGGGGAGTGGCCAGACAATGTTGTGCCCCATTTGTCCACTTTCCAGGTTTCCCTGCTTTACTATAATCTTTCCCAAAACCTAGTTTGATAAAATATTTTGGAAAGGTCACAGTCAAAACTTGTTTGTATGCCATTATAGACACAAGGTACACATTTTTGCAGATCCCATTCACATAGGCACCATTTTCCTTTCTCACCCCCACCCCAGCCATTATTTCCCCTCGCCAGCAGAAGGTTTTGGACCTTTCTAAAACATCGATAATTAACATATCACTATAGTGTTATGCTAGGAGGGAAGGCTGCATGGTATAGTCAGATCGTGGAAGCTAAGCAGGGTCTGTACTTCAAGGAAGACCACAAAGGAAGATTCTGTAGAGGAAGGCAATGACAAACCACATCTGCTTCTCACTTGTCTTGAAAGCCTCTTGTTGGGATGGCCATATATCAGCTGAGACTAGAAAGCACTTATGTACATATAGTGTTATGCTATAATAATCAATTTGCCACACAATTTTGAATTCACAGCTTTCATTTATTTTAAAAGTAATCCTTCAGTGGGTTTTTTCCCTTTCAGATATAATGCCTTTCAGCTTGTATCTCCTCAGAGCAAGAGACTTATTTTTAAAAAAGAAAACCATGAAAATTGGGAATTCAGAGGACCCAGTAGATCTTTATAACACTATATTGATATGTAAATAGACATTTTTTTTAAAAAGTCCTCAAAAGTTCTTTGGTGTGAAGGGGGATGACAGCCATATGGAGCTGAAGAAAGGGAAGTGCAGGGAAAACTACAGTGTGGGTGTTCCATTATCAATGCGAATGCTTCTGCTAGGGTTGAAATTAGCCTCATCCAGATAGATGCAACAGGTAGCTAAATCTCCCTGCTGCCTCTCCCCCAAACTTCTTTTAAAACCACACAGCAGGCATCTTGCCAAATCGCTCGCTCACAACTTAATGCCAGTAGCTCACAAAGTAGAATTTTTGCTCAGAAGACTCCAGAGCTTAGAGGGAGCATTGGCCCTGACCTGGATAGCCCCAGCCTAGCCTGATCTTGTCAGGTCTCAGAAGTTAAGCAGGGCCAGGGCCAATGTAGAGGCAGACAATGGCAAACCACCTACAAATGTCTCTTTCCTTGAAAACTCGATGGGGTTGCCGTAAATTAGCTGTAACTTGATGGCAAAAAAAAAAAATAGAAGGGGGGGGTTAACAATTATCCACCCCGGGCACCAAATAGGCTAGGTATGCCACTGGGCTTGAATTCTCACTCAGTGTGGAACTTTAAACAAGTCATTCTTTTGCTCCAACAGACCTCACAGTGTAACTGTGAGGTGAAATTGCCACTCTGAGACCTTCAAAAAAGGGACAGACTATGAATATAGTTAATAAGAGGAGAAGAAAAGTGGGTTATCCAGAGCTGGCCAGATCCACCACAGGCCTTCTGATAGATTCTTTCTGCCTTTCCACCACATACAGAAGAATGCACACAAAAAATGTTTGATTAGATCAGGTATGCTGCCACTGTTTTCCCCAAGGGCATCTTGCATGGCTTCTCAGCCAGGCCCAGATTGTTGTACCCTAGTCCTTCCCTATTGATAGCCCTGGGGCTACCCAGTACAGACACTGTAAATGTTCATGTGGCAAACATGGTTGAAGCTAAAAGGATTGTGCCTCTTAAAAGAGGGACAAGATGTCATCTAAAAACAGGAGGATAAAGAACTATCTGGAATAGGTCATGTAAGGATGCCAAATATGATTTGAAAGCTAGAGATAGCTGTGTTGGTAAACCCAGGCCCCGGTCACACGGGCCAGAAAACGCGGGGGGAGGCGTGGCTCTTTGCGCCGTCGCAATCTGATGTGTGATTAGGCAATCAGACTTGACGGCGGCACACTGGGGCTTCCACCATCGGCGTGCACAGCAAAGAGGACACCGGCGCGATCACACCACAGGAGTCTGGACGCAGCCCGTGGCAACCCATTTGCTGGTAGGTCGATCCTGGTAGCTTTTAACTATGCAACTTCGGTGGCTTGCCACAGGTTGGCCACGGGAGTGCTATGCCTCCCAGAAGTTCTGGTGAGATCGCGCCCAGAAAATCCGTCGGAGTACTGTCCCTTCAGTGGGGCAAATGCTCCGTGTGACCAGGGCTACAATATATTATAAGAAAAACAGCCAATAAAGCCAGAGTGCGAACCAACTGAAGTTTCACAGGTGAACTGATTTGTACCTTCCTTTGTGTCATGACACAGGTTGAAGCGTAAGCATTCATATTAATCTCCAATGAGTGAGAAGATAAGGGATCAGCAAGGAAACGAAAACACCCCTTCCTTTTCACTCCCACACGATAAAGAAATCTTAGTCTGCACAAGTAAGAAAGTACATTAAGATTCTAAAACAGAGGAGCTGACAGGATTACCTTTCTGCTTTCATTATCCTCAGTATAAGTATAATAACGGTTAATATAGTAACAATTTAATATAAATGCTTCCCAAGGATGCAAAAACTTGTTATTCACCTGTCCATTTCATGATAATAGATCCCCCCCCCAAGCTTTGCATCATTCATGCAGTTAAGTAGATGAATGCTAGTAGGTTACATTCAAACTAAATTTTCCATTCAGTGGGAAGGAATCCTTCCCCCCTCCCCCACCGCCGCCCATACACACACTGCAGCCTACTGATTTCCATTAAATGCTGCTTCTGGATAATCCTGAGGAACAATACAAGGAAAGTCTACAGCTGGATGGGGAAACTTGTGGAAATTGCCGATTTAGTCTGGATCCAACCCAGTGTCTCTTGTTGGAGGGCTAATAGAGCTCAGTGAGGGGAACTTAATAAGTAAAAGATTAGATTGAGTCCATGGAAGCCAACGAATCAAGCATGGTGCATGGCCCCAGGAATCTAGAAGGCAAAACATTAAGCAAGCTGGCTTCAGTTCTGAAAATCTTATGGCCAGAACAGAGTTGCTTTGATACAATTCCCAATGATAAGAGAAAGCCCCATACTACTGACTCAGTAGGGTGTCAAAACTTTGTATATGTTCCAGTCCTTAAAAAGGTAAAGGTAAAGGTTCCCTTGCTCGAAAGCCAGTCGAGTCCGACTCTAGGGTTGCGGTGCTCATCTCCGTTTCAAAGCCGAAGAGCCAGCGCTGTCCGAAGACGTTTCTGTGGTCATGTGGCCAGCATGACTAAACACCAAGGCGCACGGAACGCTGTTACCTTCCCACCGAAGTGGTCCCTATTTATCTACTTGCAATTTCTTGCTTTTGAACTGCTAGGTTGGCAGGAGCTGGAACTAGAGATGGGAGCTCACTCCATCATGCAGCAACTCAGGTCTTGAACTGCTGAACTACTGACCTTCCACAGCCTGCAGTTCAACGTCTTAACCACTTGAGCCACCGCAGCTCCAGTCCTTAGGGTGGCTTTTTTCCCCTTGTGACATTGAATGTTATGCGGTACGGGTTGTAGGGCCTCCTGCATCAGTGTAGAGATAAACAGAATCCTAAGAAAATACTTTAGCATCCCATTTGACAGAAACCGAAGACCCTGGGAGGAAATTCCACAGTATTCTCTATATGTAGTGGTTTGCTACTACATCACTCTGGGTCCTCATTTTGCAATTACTGAAAATTGTCAAAATGGACTTCTTAGGAATGACATCTTCTTAGGCTCTGGTCCTCGGTAAGATTGCCAACAAGCATAGGCAAAGATGCCCAGTCTTTTTAACAGAGGCTGTGAATGGGATGTTATTTACCAGGTGCTGTTATTTACTTCCATATCATGAAAAGCTTCAGCTCCCATTTTCCATACATCAAGCCTTTATTAAAGTGACAGGCCATTTTTCTCCAGACCTGCTTGCAAGCCAAATAAAAACACCTCATCCCGTAACTGACAGAGGAGGAAAGAACAATAGTGCTTTAGGACACTTTTTTTTTTAAAATGAACTACCATACCACCCTGCCTTAGATGCCTATTCAGAACAACAGAAGAACCTTAGAAATACAAGGCCAACCACTCCATAATAACCCACCTCAGAATAAAGTTAGATGCAGTAGAACACACTGTGGGGGGAAAAGCTTTTCCAGCCCTCATTTGCAAACACATAAAGTTCTCAGCAGAGCAGTTACCAATTTGACACTGCTGTGCAGAAGCCCTTAAACCTGACCATTCTGTCTACATCCTGGAAAAGAATACAGGACTGTCTTGTCATTTAATTTTTGTTTCAGGAAACTATTACATGATTCACTTTTCTTGATGGAAGTAAAGGAGCCCAGATAATGAGAGGCCACTATAATAGTTAATTTGTTTGTTTGACCACAGAGTACTTGCAAATGACATGATAACTATTTATAGTTCAAAAGGGCAGGGGTGGGGGAACTGAAATGAATTTTCTTTGTATTGCAGTGTCCACAGCCTGGGTCTGTGGAAAATGGAATCTGTAAGGTGATTTGGAGGTTTTTTTAAGTATAAATTGAAACTAAGGTGCACAATGTATGTTGACAGCAATACAATCAGTACTTATGTCCTCTTGCCCTCTGAAGAAAAGGATTTCGTTTTTTCCAAGGTTAAAATCTTTCCATTTTAGCAAATCACCGATGGTGGCTCTTGCCTGATTAGTACAGCTACTGCAGCTGGGCCTCTCCAGAAATCAGCTTGTCAATCCATTCTATTCTTTTTTTCAAAACATCTATAAGGGCTTTTCACTGCTGAATAATTTAAGTGTCTTTCCTTCAACTGCCCACATGGGTTTGTTTTTATTAAATGAATCTAGATGGTGAGAAAGAATTAGCAACCCAAGGAGACCACCTAAGCTAGCAGCACTATCCAGGCTCACAAAGGTTACACCAAGGTTAAAATGGTGCATTTATATTAAAGACAACATATGCCAAGTTGATTCAAATGCTCTTACCTAAAATTATTCTGTTGCTAGTAAATTGGAGTCCCTTTTTTATGATTTCTAAAAGCCAGGCCTTTGGCAAAACTTTTATCCATAGCTCTGCTATTACTTAGGAAGTCCTTGCTCACTAGAGCTGAGCTGAAATGTTGACCAGCAGATTATAAAACATGCCCAAATTTCTAGTTTATTTATGTCTGGTAGGAAGCTTTGGTTGCTAGCTAGCTCTAACACTTGGGTATTTCTTCAGCTGAATATACCATCTGTTTATGAAGCTGTCCAATCTAGACTTTAATCTGCATATATCACCTACTTTAGTTAATGGATTTGTTCTGATTCTCTGTGGCTGCGATCAGATGTGCTGTTTGATCTGGTGTCGTTATTGTTCCCTTCTAGATTTGAAACGTACGTCCAGACAGCAACATCTGTTTTCTGTTCCCCAGTTGTGAGCACTCTGTTCTCACTTGTCTTCGAGCTGGAATTATTAGACACTGGGGGAAGTCCAGTCCTTCCTGGTGTCAGTGGTCTCATCTCGCATCTCCAGAAGTCTGATCAATCCAGTAAATTTTCAAGCCATTTGGGAAGTCTGAACGTTCCCTTCTGGTTTGGGGCTTTTTTAAAGGAAGTTAGCAAGGTGCGCATAACTGCATATCCACTCCCCCCCCCACAAGAGCTTCTCAAAACTGTGTTTTCTTTAAAAAAAAACCTTCCAAAGAAAGATGCCTCTGTATTTCAGCTTTTTTCTGTGCTTTGCAGCACATGGGGTGGGGAAGGGGTTACTTGAAAATATGAGGGTTTTGAGTTTCCAGTTTCAGTGCCATGAGGATGGTGCGCTCTGGGACTTACTCCCATGTAGAGCACCAGATCGCCAGGACTTTTAGTGGAGTTCAGGCTCTTCCAAACTCCATTGGGCTCTCCAGAGAGGAGCTCAAGCAGGGGTCTTGACCTGGACTCCCCGCAAGCGACGGCAAGTGGGTGGTAGTCCAGATCGTCCCAAAGCAAATCCTGTGTGAGCTCACCCATGGCAGCCATGGGTAAATAGCTGTGACTTCTGGATGAAAGAGGGGAAAAACAACAGACCTCATCCAACATATCCAAGAAAATCAACACCATGAGTAACTTTAAATGCATCAAGATTAAAGAATCAACTATAGACTGAGCCTTTTAAATCTTTCATGTTAAAATCCAAAGAAAGGGAGGGGTAAAGGAAATCTCCCCCCCTCCATTCAAGCAGCTGGGAAGAGAGCTAAGAAGAAACCTTTTAAACTGGGCCAAAGAAGAGATGGTTGACTTTGACTATCAACTATAAAATATCATATTGTGGATTACAAATATATATATTTTAAAATCTTGTTTTATTGGAATACGATCTAATTTACTGAAGTTTGTTCTCTCATTTGGATCCCTTTTTTAATGGAATTACATTATTTGGAACTATAAGGAGATTCATTTGTGGATTACAATTGATCCTATTTTAATTGCTTTGGATTACAAATTAAACAAGAAAGAAGAAATATGGTTAAAATATTAACTATTTAAAATTAAGTTTCACTTTCAACACATCACTTCCTTGTAACATAGATAAATCTGGTAATGTAATTTAATGTCTCTGCTTGTACTGACTGTTTGGTAAAGAGCTGATAAGATATGCTACTGTTGAGTATTATGTTGAGTATTGTGACTATAATATCGGAGCTTATGTTGAGTATTGTGACTATAATATCAGAGTAAAAAAAGGGTAAATGTTCCCTTGCTCGAAAGCCAATCAGTAATAGCATTAATAACTGTTTTGCAAATTTGGGAAAACTGATTGTACTTACAGGCTTGTATTGAAAAACAATTTTCAGTGAGATTCTCTGTGTGTAATATTTAAAAATGGTTCCTGGGGTGCCATCTCCAGGCATAATCAAATCTGTAAGTATTGATTTAGCAGATTTACAGACTGTAATCCAAGTGACAATAACTTTAGCTGTAATAACAGCAGTAAAAGCAGCTATGAATCCTATTCAAGAAAAACTAGACATACTTGTCCAGAAAATGGAACCCCAGATGAAAGAAGACCAGAAACAAGACACTGCTGTTGTGACCACAATTACAGACAAGTTGGAAAAGAAATCAGAAGAACCAGATTTTAAATTTGAAACAGTAAAAACCAAACAGAACTTCAAGGAACTTGACAAAACAGTGTACATATTAAAATTTCAAAATCAACAATGATCCACGCAACAACAGAATATATGGGTACAAAAAATCCAGAAGAAATCTACAATGAGATTGATTTTTCATTCCTAATAACTCCAATGTTTCAAAAGCAAAAAATACCTTAAAGAGCATGCAACAATGAAGATACAATTCACATGGCAGAACAGGAGAGCAAGAATAAAAC
Source organism: Gekko japonicus (assembly GCF_001447785.1). NCBI lineage: Eukaryota > Metazoa > Chordata > Lepidosauria > Squamata > Gekkonidae > Gekko > Gekko japonicus. Next base: position 548,726 of record NW_015169797.1, on the reverse strand, counting down.
TCAAAGACATAAAAGAAAGAACTGGACTGGTACTGATAAAGAAGAAGATATGAAATACTCTTAAGCAATAATAGACAATATAAACTCAAAATTATATAAAATCTAAGAAGATGTAAGATATCTGCAATATAAAAAAAATAATTGATAAAACAAATTGCAGAAAAGAGAGGACAGACTGATTAAAGCTCTGAAGACACACGGTTAAGATTCTACAGATGTGTTGTCGAAGGCTCATAAACACAATTTCAACAGGAAATAAGAGAGTTGTATATCTCGTAGGCATACATTCTTTGTTATAGGTTCAAAGATCTAGCTTGCAGATTTCTTCTGTGTTTGCAGGGCAGTCAAAGCTGTTCTCCTCTTTCCATGTTACTTCTCTCATGGCTTTAAATTGTTGTGTTCATAACTGAATTTCTGTCTGCACTGCAAGAAAAGTTTCTTGAATTGCCTCTTTTATGATGACCACGAGAATATTTTGGACCATATTCAAAAAATCTTCCAAGGAAGCCTGAATAGATTTATTGTCCATAGAGCCTGGTATAGCTGACAGTAAAGCTTCTGAGGACATTTGTAGTCTGTCTTGAGAAGACTTTTTCCAAAGTTGTATTGAAACAAAACAGTCTCTACAGATGTTTTCCCAAGCTGGGTTTTACAGAGATAACAGCTTTAGACAGTATGTGTCAACAGCTATTATAGACTAGAGAAAGCTAACATAAGGCGGAAAGCTTATCAGTGTTATATTCCAAAGCAATAAAGTCATAAGAAAGTGGAGTTTTACAGTTTCAGTAAAAGTACACATTTGGGAATTAGATACATCTTAAAAAATTCAGAATAAGATCCATTTAAAATATCAGCCTTTATAATTGAAATATTAAGTTATAACAAATCCCGAAGTTCGCTGTTTATTTCAAAGTCTTCATACAGGGGACAAGAAGATTTATTATGCTCCACTAAGTTCAGAGTCATTGAAAAGATATCATTTTGAAGACAAAAAGAAAAGACATTTTGAAGATATCAATTAGACAGTGTGCTTTCTTGTTTTCTTTGCCCAGTAGATTATTTATGTAGTTTAGTTTAAATCCTTTTTATAGCCACAATTAAGGGAAGGGGGCCCGGGGAAGGAAGATCTTCCTCCCTCCCTTCCAATCTTTGTTAAAGTTGAAAGGGTTGACATTAGAGTTTCAGATAAAGTTGCTTTAAGAAGTACTCATGGTGATATGCTTCATCGGTGTTGTTGACAGGGACAATTCGCAAAGGCTCTACATCTGACAATAGCACTACAGATAAGATTAGAATTTCTTTTTTTATTTTAATCAACATTTTTATTTTCCAGAAAAAACAAACATGTAATGGGATACAATAATTCATATTGGTCTTTTCTCTATCAGAGTACCTCATACAAGGCTTAAATCTATCTCATTTTTCCACCATCAATGATTATATAAAGTTTAAAGTAAAGGTAAAGGTTCCCTTGCTTGAAAGCCAGTCAAGTTCGACTCTAGGGTTGCAGTGCTCATCTCCATTTCAAAGCCGAAGAGCCAGTGCTGTCCGAAGATGTTTCCGTGGTCATGTGGCTGGCATGACTAAACACCAAGGTGCACGGAACGCTGTTACCTTCCCACCGAAGTGGTACCTATTTATCTACTTGCAATTTCTTGCTTTCAAACTGTTAGGTTGGCAGGAGTATATAAAGTTTGCAAATACATAAATATACATTTTCTTATTTTCTACTATTTTAGACTTTCCCTATATATGCTATTAAAGTCAAAATTATATCTGAAATCAACATACTTTATCTCCTGGAGGTTCTCTTGCTCGACTCCTAGTCTGATCCAACTGGGAATACAACAAAAACAAGATTAATCAATACCTTAATCGCTATAGCTAGGACCACGATAGTGAAAAAATGGAAGGGTGAACTCCTACAAGATAATGACTAAGCCCTGCCTCACCTTCCTGAGTAGATATAAATTACCTGCCTACCATTTTTCTTCTCACCTTGACACAGAGAATACTCCATCTTTTTGTGTTATACCTCTGAGGATGCCAGTCACAGCTACTAGAGAAATGTCAGGTCCTACAATGCCAAGACCACAGCCATACAACCCAGAGAATCTACAACAGCTAATTCTACAGATGATTTGAAGAACACATTGGATGCACAACCAGTCTAGAAGAAACTAAGAACTTTTGTTTTAACTGTATGCAAAAGATATATATATATAAAAACATAACTTGAATTTAGAAGATAAATACAATCTATGAGGTTCTTAAATAGATAATTCAGTGATGTATGGGAACCCCCAATTTATGTATGTATGTTTGTTTGTATTTTGTTTGTTTTATAAAGTAATAATTTTACCAAAAAAATTAGGGTTTTTTGGGGGGGGCAGCCTGTGACTCCAGCTTCGCTCCAAGCTTTTAAATAAAAATGCCAGCAGCAAACAAGACACAGGATGAGGCTTCTCTATTCTCTACCCCCAGCTTTGAAACATTTGAAACATTGAATTTTTCAAAAGCACAGTTTTAAAAACACATCCCCCACACTGCACTATATATCCCAGCAGCCTCCTCAAGTAATCCCACAGCCCACCAGCTGCTGCCATCCTGCCAGGAGTTTGAAGCCTTGCTTCCCATAACTGCTTATGCGCATTCTCAGAACACAAATAAATAATTTCAAAAAGTTGCCCAACTGCCCCACTCTGTAGCCGCTGTGTCTGATCGATCAACCATGGGGTGAACACATGGTGAGGGTAGATAAAATCAAGCAGTTTAAAATGATCATATGGGATTCAGAGAGAGACTAAAGACTAAGTTCAGAAAAGGATATACTTTTTAACATGCATTGATTTGGAGGTTAAAAATCTTTCTGCTGGGGGGTGGGGCGCCACAGCAGATCATGGCAGACACTTGACTCTGTTGCTCCTGACCCTGCTGACTCCCCCATGGCATTAAAACACTCTGAACGGCCGTAATTTTTCCAGAGGATGGGGAAAACTGACTCTGCCAAAAATAAAATGGCAACCAACACCAACAAAACAGTAATAGAGCTCTTTACAACTGTGATATAGAATACCGCAGCCCAGCGGATTGAAAACAAAATGGTGGGACGTCATTTGGAAGTCACCAAATAATTCCTCCCAAATATTCTCTATAACATTTAACACCTTTAAAGTATTGAATCACTGGTATTTGACTCTAGCCCGCCTGCGTAGGATAAAGCCGGAATGTAGCAAATATTGCCGGAAGAACTGTGGTCACATTGGTGATTTTTTTACATTGCTGATGGCAATGCCCAAAGATACGTCAATTTTGGAACCAAATTATTGCAGAAGTCAAAATTATATCTGAAATCAACATGACTTATCTCCTGGAGGTTCTCTTGCTCAACTCCTAGTCTGATCCAACTGGGAATACAACAAAAACAAGATTAATCAATACCTTAATCGCTATAGCTAGGACCACGATAGTGAAAAAATGGAAGGAGGCTGCAACACCCTCTTTAGTGGATTGGCAAAATAAGCTTTGGGAGCAATTCCTCCTAGGGAAAATCTCCTCACAAAATGCAGCATTAACTTTGGAACCTTGCCAGCAGAACAAAAGTTGTGGTTCCCAGTAGTCAAATATTTAGCTGAAGGGGGGTATATTCCAAGCAATCATTACCAGAATTTGTTGTTTTTTTAAAAGCCTCTTATGAATGACTTGGAAGTCTTAGTTGTTGTTGTTGTTTTACTTTTGTTAATTATTACTCTGGTTTCTCTGCCACTATAGGCTGTTGTTATTACTGAGTAAAAACATTAATAAAAAAATTATATGGAAAAGAAATCTTTCTGCTGCTGGACAAACAGCTGTAATCTTGCATTTCCCCCACTTTTCTGTGCTATGCATTCCAATTGTATTAAGCTTTATACAGCTCCTATCCCTAGGTTCTGCCTGTATTATTTATCAAACATAGTGGAACTTGTTTTGCAATATTTTCCACATGGCTTATACAGGTTTTTCAGGGCCTAAGAGGAATAGTGATATACAGCACAATGACTTCCCAATCATCTCCCTGTTCCTCCCTGCACAGACACTTCTTCCTGAAGGCAGGAAAAATGTATTCAAAATGATGACATTGTTCTTTTTAAATGTTGTAATAAAAATGTTAAAAATCTTACTGGAATTATACCTACTTCTCCACCTCCAATGTATCCCTAAGCCAAGTTACTGTCACTAAAAATGGCACATTGTCAAGCCATCAGTGTTTCATAAACTGAGAAGTTCTTTAAAAAAAAATGCTGAGGTGCCCTGCATCAGAATAAAAAAGTATATAAAGGGAAGACCTTTTAGTTCATTCCAGATAAAACCCAGTAATTTCCTGGTGTGTAATCATGTGCAATATAATTCTCAGTTGTTGCTGATCAGGAAAGTTTTGTGCACGGTTAAATTTGCATTCCTCTAGTGTTATGAAATAAGTGACAAGCTCCCCATGTGATTGCATGCTCTGTACCACAACAGCATTTCTCAGCACACCTCACGCTGATTTAGGATGAGGCTTATTTTCCTCTGCTGCAAAGGAGGGTAGGCAGAGCAGCCTCATGCTGCCCATCCAAATGTGCTTATTTAATGTGGAAGTGCCTGCACTGAGGAAAAGGGAGGTCTGTTAAAATTTCCTAAGCATGTTGCAGATCAGACATGGAACCAATAAAGCTGTGGCCTGAAGTTTAACCCAAATGCTGCCCTTTATGCTTTCATTTTAGGCACATGTGGGTAACCATATGATCAACAGCCCCTTCTATATAGTTATCTTCTTTTCTTCACATAACGTAAACTTGTGACTCACTTTCTGCTTCCATTCAAGTTCAGCTTATCTATACTGGAGTAGAAATGAAAGGGCTCAAAAAATTATCCTCAAAATTCTCTATGGCTTCTGATGCTGTGTGTTCACCAAATATTTTCTGACTACTTGACAAATAGTTTACATTAGCATTTGACACCCAAGAACATTTGATCGCAATATTTCAATTCAATATTGAAACAAACTGTTTTATTTCTTGTCCCAAAATGATGAGTGGAAAGGAAACAGAGAGGTGCACGAGATACATCCTCTTCCAGGTAAGCTGTAGTCAGAAAAGCCAAGAGACAGAATAGCAGACAAAGAGGAATTCTCATAATTGTTGTTCTCCTCTCAATTCTTTTTAGGCAATTTCAAGAAACCCAAGGTGAAAGGAATAGAAAAGAAAGCTGGAAAAAAGATGAGAGACTGGGACAGCAGATATTACCTGCTGTTACCACTTCGTTGGGTTTTTTTTACATCTTTAACCATTAGACATTCAGATGCCTTCTTCAGTCAATGCCCTTCTCTTGACTCTTCCTACCAAATGTTTTTTTTTCTGAATTGTTATGTCTTTTTATCATATATGTTCATAATGAAGCTAGCCATGTATAGGCTATTCCATAGCAAATGTCCTACAGGGTCAGAGCAAAGGTCCAACTAACTCAGCATTGTTCCTCCATCAGCAGCCAGCCAGATATTCCCAGGAAGGGGAAATTAACAGTATGGAGAGAGACAGCATTGATGGTTACTGAAAGAAACAGTTTTGTATATCCACTTCTTTGTTCTCTTATAACACCTGGCAAACTAAAATACGTGACATGGCATTGTCACCTTGAAATTTTTCCCCATACCAGATCTACTCTTTCCACTTCATCGACTGCCATTTGAGGAGGTGGTAAAGGTCACACTACAGTGACACTATGTCAGATATTTAGTTCATATATGCTACTGAAGGAAAGGGAGCGAGGTGATGGGAGGCTAGTTTTACTTTCACTGATTTCCTTTTTAGTTATGACAGCGAATGATATTTATTTATTTAGCACTGTACAAGACCAGGTTGCTGGCCCAAGCAGCTTACAATTTAGAGTCTGACATAGGAGAGACAACAAAGGAGCGGGAAGGCAATGGGAGCCTGGATATGTGACCAACGAGTTCCCTAATTACAGACAGACATGGAATAAGAGGAGCTGACACCATGACCTGGGATAATCAATTTATCTTATCTACAAGAAAAGGAACTGCAACAGCCAAGGACTGAATACGGCCCCTACCTAATCTCAATGTGGGAAAGTGATGGGATGCAGAAGAGTTATTTATTTATTTAAATTTCCACCCCGCCATCCCCATGAATGGGCTCAGGGGCACCATGTGCCAATACATAAAACCGAATAAAACAGGATAAAACAGAATAAATATCAAAATTACATAAAGTGCTCAATGCTGTTGCCCTTAAGTTAAGACAAGATGGTGTCCAGTAGATGTTGCCTCCATCCCTGTGCAACGGTACAGATCTGCCGTGCCACTGAAGTGCGATCGTCATAGGGCCACTCCGTTCCCAGTTATCGTTGGTGATGGTTCGTTGGTGATGGTGGTAGTGGTGGCTCCTAGTCGAAAGCCTGGTGGAAGAGCTCCATCTTGCAGGCCCTGCAGAACTGTACAAGGTCCCACAGGGCCCTAATCTCCTCCGGGAGCTCATTCCACCAGGTAGGAGCTGCCACTGAGTAGGCCTTGGCTCTGTTTGCAGCGAGCCAGGCATCCCTGGGGCCTGGAATCACTAGGCAATGTTGTGCCCCAGACCATAGTGCTCTTTGGGGTATATTCAGGGAAAGGTGGTCCCTCAGGTATGTCAGACCCTGGCCATATAGGGCTTAAAGCGAACCCGGTACGCTATTGGCAGCCAGTGCAGCGCTTTCAGCACACACCGGATGTGCTCCCATTTAGGGAGATCCACCAGCAGCCTGGCTGCAGCATTCTGCACTAGCTGCAGCTTTTAGATTTGCCACAAAGGCAGCCCCATGTAGAGAGTGTTACAGTAGTCTAACCTTGAGGTGACCGTCGCATGGATCACTGTAGCCAGGTCGCCGTGGTCCAGGAAGGGAACCAACTGCTGAATCAGCCTAAGATGGTAAAAGGCTGACCTGGCAGTGGCTGCCACCTGGGCCACCGTAGTTAGGGAGGAATCCAGGAGCACTCCCAGACACCTAACCTCCGGTGCTGGCACCAAAGGTGCCCCATTGAAGGTTGGGAGAGGGATCCCCAACCCTGAACCACCCCGACTCAGGCACAGGACCTCCATCTTCACTGGGTTCAGCTTCAGCCGACTCAGTCTGAGCCACCCAGCCATGGCTTGCAAAGCCCAGTTCAGATCTTCTGGGTTGGAGTCCGACCGGCCGCCCAACATCAGATAGAGTTGGGTGTCATCTGCATATTGATAACACCCAAGCCCATACCTCCGGATAATCTGGGCAAGGGGGCACATATAGATGCTAAACAACATTGGGGAGAGCACCGCCCCCTGAGGCATGCTGCATTCAAGCAGGTGTCTTTGGGACTGCTTCTCCCCTAGCGCCACCCTTTATCCCCGACCCTGGAGGAAAGTGGCAAGCCATTGAAGGGCAAGCCTCTGTATCCCCACGTCGGCAAGGCGGTGGTCAGCAACTGGTGGTCGACTGTGTCAAATGCAGCCGACAGATCTAAACAGTGCCGCCACTTTGCCTTGATCCAGGTGCCTCCGGAGGTCATCAGTAAAGGCGACCAGCACTGTCTCCATCCCATGTCCTGGACGAAAACCAGACTGGAGAGGATCTAGGATGGAAGCGTCATCCAGGAAGCTCTGTAGCTCTCGATTAATTTGTCCAAATAGGGCAAATTGGACACCGGCCGATAGTTGGCCAATTCGGTCGGGCCCAAGGTTAGTTTTTTCAGGAGAGGGCAGACCATTGCTTCCTTGAGTGCCTCAGGGAACTGCCCTGAGTTAGGCCTCCTCTGTCTGCTCATCCCTTTATTCTGGGAGAGGCCACCCTGGTTCTGAGCCCTGAGTAGTCACATTGCATACTGCTCAGCCTCCTCCTTGCCAAGCATTTATTGATGCTCTAGGGAGATGTGCCATGTCCCTTCTCCCTAGCCATGAAGATCAAGGATAATGTCACCCTCCAAGGGGTTCCTGTCCAGGGGTTCCTTTTGCAGTTCCATGAAAGGCTCGCAAACCCCAAGGTCCTAGTTTGAGGAAGTATCTCTCTATCCTTCAAATTATGCTTTAGGGTCTTCCTCTAAACGTTATAATTAGCTTTTAACACTCTTTGCCCACTATGATATAGCAACCAGATAAAATTGAAGGCTACTGACCTACTAGAACCTGGGAAGTCACTCATGTAATCTTCAAAGTGGAGTATGTGAAATCTCCACATGTGCTTGTGCCCAGATGTGTTGGAGAAGAAAGAAATTCATAGTCAGCCCCCAATAGCGACCACCCTGTACCCGCTCTGAATAGCCGGGGATGGTAGCAAGCAGCTGGACCTGAGTGAGTCATACATGTCATGTGGTATTAAATTGTCCAGTGGTTGCTGCTAGGCCTGGCTCTAATGAATCCTTCCTCAAAGTCCAAAACAGCCCTGGAAAGGGTCCTGTCATCTCCCCTTGCCTTTTACTGACAGAAAACAAGGCAGAGGTCGTCAGTCCAAGGTCAGAGGGCCAGAAGTCAGGCAAGGCAGAGTCAGTAGTTTAGTGTCTATCATATGTCTTGTAAGCTGCCCTGAGCCCGCTCGCGGGGAGGGTGGGGTAAAAATGTCAACAATAAAAATAAATAAATAAATAAATAAATAAATCCATGCCTAACAGCCTCTCTTGGCTGGTTTTATAGCCCCATGCCTAAGGGTCATGCTTGCAACCAGTTGCTCAGAAGCAATCCCACAACTACTCATCTTTGTTATCAGCAAGAAGCAACTGGTGTCAGGCCAGGAGGCGTACACTTTGCCGTCTTGTCTGTAGCTCTATTCTCAGACTCTGTCTGCAGCATTCTAAGGGTGTAGGTGATACTGGTAGGCTGAGAATGGCCAACTGAGGTCCACCTGCTGAATCAGGGCTGGAGGGTGTTGGTGGCTCTGCACCAGCTGTTGGCTGTGAATCCTGACAAGCCTGCAGCTCATTTTCCTGCCAGTCAGCTTCTGTTAATTCAAGGCTGGCTACACAAGGCTCCTCTTCTGAGGAGTCCTTGCTGTCAATGAGCCCTGGCTGACCCACAACACCTTCCCTGAAAGCACTCATAGCCTCTCCTTTTTCCTGCTCTCCTTCCCAACCCCCAGCCAACCTATCTTTCCCTTTACCTGGGAAAACTCTGGTCAAGCTGCACAGTGCCATCCGACCTGGAACCAGTTGCATGGTGGGGAGCCTGCAAAGACTTGTGTGTGTTTGGGGGTAACTCCCTTTCCCCACTATCTCCTCCAAACACTATTTCCTCTTTTTGTCCTCCTGGCAGCCCCTATACCATCACCTTCCTTGCTATCTTCTCTCCTTTTCACTCACCCACCCACTTTCTAATCTGTCCCCAATCTTCAGCTAAATTGATTATTTATTTATTTATTTCATTTATGTCTTGCCTTTTTCCACAATTGGGACACAAAGAAGCTTACATTGGTCTTCTATCTTTCATTTCATCCTCACACCAACCCTATGAGGAAGGTTTGGCTTAGAATGTGTAACTAGCATTGAATCACAGTAGTGATTCAAACATGGGTCTCCTAGATCCTAGTCTGAAACTCTAACCACTACACCACACTGGCTTTCATGGGGTGGCTAGTGATGAACAGCAGCAAGCGGCAGGTCTGAGTCATGCAAGTTGTAAGGTAGGAAATTGCACAGACACTCGTTATAGCATTTTTAGGGTTTTAAACCCTCCCACCCAGTGTATCTCTTTTAGATTTCAGATTTTTTTTACATTTGCAAATCTGGAGCATTTCTCAGGTTTGTAGAAATATCTGTCTTATCTGACTGTGGTCCCAATCTCTGGATTTAAGTATCCCCAGATGGGGCTACACTGAGAATGAGATATATTGATATAAACAGTATATACAAATTTGCATGCAAGATTTATGCTAAAATAACCATTCTGCTGTAGCAGTAGGACAGTTAAAAATGCTCATCTATCCAGCTGTGAGGAGTAATAAACGTTATAATTATATAGATAAATAATAAATTATGCACACATAAGGGCAGCTTGAATACATATCAGCAAAACAGCACTTAATCCTCTAATGTGCAGTTGATGTAGATTACTCATTCATCTAAGAAACCAAGTGGCTTTTGTATGAAGGGTGTATGAGGTACTTCAATGCCAACAATTTAAAATTTGAGGAATCCATGAGGTTTCATATCATAACCTCAGCATTTGAGAGTAGTGCCAAACGTAGTGAAAGAGAGGAGAGCAGTAGATCACAGGATCTATTGCTAGGAAAGTAGCTGGAAACGGAGTTGGATTGCAGCCCAGAAAAGCTGGGAATTGTGTCATCAAGACAGAGCAACCAAGGCTGTTACAGAAGGCAGATTTTCTGAAGCCTTTTCGAATTAGCAAAACATAAGCATGGAAACTGATATAAACCATATATGCTTAGATATACTCAAAGAAAATACATGTATTTGCTTTAATTATATTACCACAGACCAATGCAGGCATTAGTGTGCACATCAAAGTGTACAGTTCAGGCTCCATCTGAAGCCTCTTCACATGAACACCCTCAGCAAAGGGAAATATCTACAAGGACATGGTAGACATGAAGGCCCAATATGTGTTGTCCCAAACCAAAACTCCCTGCTCCAATCCCCTTTGCAGACACACCCTAGCTGGTCATCAGCACAAAGAAGATAACATTTGGCTGCACATTTACTTACAAAGTGAATTAGTTCTTTATAAAGATTAATATTAATCTAACATTACTGAAAACACACACCAAAAAATCCTGCATTCTTACGCATGAAAATGCCTCATCAATCTAACCTCATTGGGTGGATCAAAACAGCAGTGTCCTGTTTGATTGCTAATGAGTCTCATGTTTCGTAAATAGATTTAGCATTTTGAAGTGATTCTCTGTCATGGGATTCAGGCATGACAATTGCCTGTTAAGCAAGAACATCACACGGAAGGCCTCCCACAGCCATTCACAATCTACGTTCTACCCCAGTGTTTTAGCAGCCTACAGAACACCTATGTGGGGTCTCTGGTGAAGTTCATTATACATTTACATAACTTGCAACCCCCCATGGTTGGAGCTTGAAATTGCTGTAACTTAGCAACAGGACAAAAAGTCAATAGTAGTGAAAGATGCTGATAGGAATTGTTGGGTCCCTTGCTGCTCTTGTTTATCTGCAACAAGTATGTTAGTTACTGATAAGTGAAACAAAACAGTGCATTACTTGGCATGCATAATTTGCATTGACTCACCAGTTTCACTGTTGACAGAGAGGTCCATGAGCAAACAAGGATCCCGTAAAGCCTACCACACAAAACTGAAAGCTGACAACTTCAGTAACATTTTTGCCTGCTGACAGAATACAAATAAATCAACTCACTAATTATACGAAAATGTTGTCCACGAAAATTAAATCTTTTCCAAAAGCAAACAACAAAACACAAGACCCTTTAATTCCTTGTGCGTAAATGTAACTAGCGGTACATCATCACTGCTATGACTGCTATAGGTGAAAAACAGTACCTCTTTAGTATAAATAATCAAATTTGGCAAAGAAGTTGTATGTGTGTGAGATAGAGGATGGCAGGAGAAAGGAAAGGCTAATCATGCAAAAGGGAATCTGGATGGCATAAAAATCAGAATGGATGCTTACTTTCTTCTAACTGGTGCCCAAACTGCCCCAGTAACACTTCTTTTTTTTTTTTTTTTGCAATTCAACCAAAGGGATTAAATTTCAAAGTTTCCTTATGAAAGATTCCATATTTCATGTATATGAAGTGCAGCACAACTTGTTCTTCAGTTAGCACTCCCAAAGTGATTGAGAATGATCTTTAGCACACAGTCCTTTTACATATACCTGAGGTGGGCATTCCGATATTATGGGACACAGACAGTGTTGACTGGTCCCCCCCCCCTTTCTCAAGTCTTCAGTTCAAAGTCAGACTACTTGTTCTTATTCTACCCACAAGCCCCTTCTGCACTTCCTACCAAGCTTCACATGGCATTCAGTTCGTAAGAACATTTCCTGCTGCACCTCACAAGCCAGTCACTAAGGGTCACTCACCTAAACCAGTATTCACAGATCAATCTTCTAAGTATGTCCAAGAATCAAGCAAGCTTTACAATTCAAACAGCAGTGATGTAAATTCTGAAGCATTCACACCTGGGTATTCTATGTTAATCTGATGGTATGGATCATCTTCATATGGGGGAGGAGGAACTATTCCAAGAATAACATCCCCCCCCCATCTCACCCATTAGTGCTGACACCAACCAGATGCTTGTATGATAGAATCATGGTGCCATCTGTCTGTTTTTCATACAAACAATAGGGGGATTTTTGAACCTACCTTTTGGTTGCTGTTGGTATTGTAATAAGAGGATCTTTCCTCTTTTTCCATGAGTACTCAGGAAGCTTTGGTGAGTGACTTTGCAAACGCTTCTTGGAAATCCTAGAATACAATGTCTACTGATTTATCCCACTCCCATCTTGGTTGAGACGAAAAAGTTGGAGAGGCAGGGTTTCCATTTACAGAAGTCCTACTGATTCTTCACAGCAAGGTTTATTGTCAACTTATTTATTTACAGCATTTATAACCCTACCCTTCTCCCAGGAAAACTGGGACCCAAACTTATATTTGTTTTTCCATAGTTTCTGAATGTTTGAGCATATGTTTTTAAATGTATGTATATACGTGATTGCCTTAAAACATTTGATTGATGTATTTGTCCTGATGGCTTAGAGAATAGAAGTGAAATAAGCATCTCTTCAAGTTCTGTTATTTTAAAAGGCTGCAGGTAAAATAACCATCTTGCAGGAACAGGCAATCAGCGTGTCATTTAAAATGTATGTGACAGCAAACATGATTGAAGTAAACATTTTCCTGGGAAGAATAGAGAGGAGAAAGGATGTTACTTTGCAGTTTGAGAACAAATGTATTGTTAAGAACAAGCAGAAATATCCTTACAACTGGAGTTCAAGAGCCTCTTATTCATTCCTTTCTGTCTCCAGAAGTGATATTTAAGGTTTAGATTAGGAGACCGGAATGGTATCTCTCCAGACTTAAGTTGTATTACCTGTGGCTCTGATACTCCTCTGATTGGCCCAAGAAAGACAAATGTTTCATCCTTATCTGTGGACTTTGCTAATTAAAATGCATGAATTACTTTAGGCTGCATTTATATAAGTGAGATTCTTTGGCGTTCTTCAGTACTGGAGGAGCAGAATAACTGCTGGAAAGATCTGAAGTTGCGACATATAGCAGTTTTTCATTAACATAGTTCAGAATATATCACTAACACACACACACACACCGGATATTAACTGCAGGTCTCTCAATACAAGACAATATATCTAAATAAGTACTAAAGAGTTCGTACATAGAAACAGAGGTTATGTGTCAGCAACTGCTTTTGCCTGTATACCTGCTTGATTGAATTACAACTTTTAAAACTTTATACTTAATTATATGAACCTGCAGCCATATAGGCCCATACACATTAATCTAAGCATTTGTGGTAGGGAAGGAAGATGTGGCCACCAAGAAAAGGAATTAAACAGGACATATTTTATTAAAGGAATGTGGTATACACACATATGCTTAGAAAAGAGCAGATCAGGGGTTGGTTCCAGTGACCTATGGGGAAAGGATTGCTGACATTTCCCCTGATCCCCTCCCCAAGTTCTCTGATCCTAGGTAAGTTAATTACTGTGGCTGTTGAAGCCCTGTGGGCTAAAAGCCACATGGATAAGGAGCTCCACTGAGGAAGGGAAGTGGGGCAAAAATCTTGGAAGAGCAGCTCTCAAAAGAGCTCTCTCAGCCCCACCAACCTCACAGGGTGTCTGTTGTGGGGAGGGGAAGGACTTTGTCAGCTGCTCTGAGACTTTGAGTGAAGGGTGGGGTATAAATCCAATCTCCTCCTCCTCCTCTTCTTCTTCTTAACAAAAATAACAATATTTTTAAAAAATCTTTCATGTACGGTGGGAAAAGGGGTTACTGAAGAAATATGACAAGATTTCTGGCCGAATAAAAAGAAACTCATGGGCACTCAATGAAATTGCTGAGCAGTCAGGTTAGAACAGATAAAAGGAAGTATTTCTTCACCCAAAGAGTGATTAACACATGGATTTCACTGCCACAGGAGGTGGCGGCAGCTACAAGCATGAACGGGTTCAAGAGGGAATTAGATAAACATATGGAGCAGAGGTCCATCAGTGCCCATTAGCTACAAGGTATAGACAGGAACTCTCAGTCTGGGGCAAGTGATGCACTGTATTCTTGGTGCGTGTGTGTGTGTGGGAACAATGAGAGGGCTTCTGGTGTCCTGGCCCCACTGCTGGACCTCCTGATGGCACCTGGTATTTTTGGCCACTATGTGACAAAGTGTTGCACTGGATGGGCCATTGGCCTGATCCAACATTGGCTTCTCTTATGTTCTTATGTAATTTAGTATAAATAGAGTACAACTCATTGAATGCACTGGAGGACAGCCAGTACACCTGAATAATCACAGAGATAGGGGGTAATTCATATGAATGCTTCCTGGTCTTCACAAGGTGATTTGGGGCAATCAGCTCATTGTAACATCCACATAGAGAACAGTCTTGTGAATAGATTAGGTCTAAAGTGAATTTCTTTGACACCATTTCTTTATTAATTTATTATTTTAATTATCTTTATTCTCTACCTTTCTACTGTCATTAGAGCCACCAAGGTGGCTACATACATAATAAAATCACACCTTAAAATATTTAAACCTACAAAAGCACATCTTTGAAACAATTTAAACCAAAGCCAAAATACATTCATAGACATAAAAAAACAACAAGTAAAACATTGGGCAGGATCACTGAAGGAACACCAACCAAAACAAAAATGTCTTCACCCACTGGCAGAAGATGACTACAGAAAGGGACAGACAAGTCCCTTGTAGAAAAAATTCCAGTTGTAAGCCAAATGGGCAGTTGCCTGGTGTATTTAGTCCCAATCAGAAACACAACCAGTGAGGCATCTGAACTGAGCAGGAAAACTTTATTCGAACAGAGAGGAATCCAAGCATCAAAAGCCTGAATTCCAAGACCAAATGAAGTTACGAGCTTTTTATAATTGTGCACAAACAGCTCTTTGGCATGCACAGATGTCCATTCCTTTGTTTAACATCCCATACCTTTCTATCCCATGCATGGTTATGATACTGTCATCTGCTTTCCATCGACACTTGACCATGCAGGTAACTCCCTAAAGCTCTCCGTATCACTCTACTCTAATTGACAAGTGAAGATAGAATGTTATCAGTTACCATTACCTAACCTTTCTAAATTGTGGTGCCTGGTGTGGAGTTCATTCATTTACATACCATAGGAAGGAATTTCCCTTTGCTACTCTACAAGCAAGCAAGCAGTGGAGTTTTCCTATTGAGCTATTATTTCTCATCTTTAACCAAAAACTCAAATATGGAATGTATTTGGTCATTGCACCACACAGTTTTGGTGCCATGACTGAGAAGGCTTCCCCCAAATTGCCACCTGCCTTGAAGCAATTTGGGGCTCTTGAAACAGGCTCTACAAAGATGACCATAGTGGTCAGGCAGGCAGACCTTTAGATATGTTGTTCTCAAACCACGCAGAGCTTTAAAGGTTAGCACTAGCACCTTGTATTTTTCCTGGAACCAGAATGGGCCAAGACTGGAGTGATACGGACACCATGCTTCCAGCAAAACCTCTAAAAAGAAGCCTTCCAGCAAGCTGCTATCAGTTCATTGACCTCTTTGAAAATATAATAAATCATTGTAAATGTTAAAGAAAGCCACATATTTAATATTTTAATAACTGCAAATATATTGCTTGATTAATTTAGGCCTACCTTGATCTCCTGTACTCAGGCAAAAGCCCTTGTTGCTCCATTCTACTTATGCAACTGACTATGAAAAGGAACTATACAGGTAATTCTGCACAACAGATGAGCAGCTTCTTTCCCAGCAGGGCTCTTTATGGTCCAGCACAAGCAATCTGAAAGCATTCCAGGACAGCCAGGCATGAACAAAAATGTCCACTTCAGCATTGCAGCACCAGACAGTGAAGTTCCAGGAAAGCGAGGAGGCTTGATTTTAATTGAAATTTTCTAATTTATTTTAATAAGACACCTGCTTAAAAGAAGAATTGGCCTGGGTCCTGTTATCTTCACTAGACCTAAAATGACAGGAGTACTTTAAGTACTCTGTCAGTAGATTTCCCCTGCCACTCTAAAATCATTTTGGAGCAAATTTCTGACCTAATCCCTGCAGAGTTTTCTCCCCAGCTTTTGAAAAAAGTTTCTCATCATCGTCATCATCATCATCAGGGTTTCTACACTTGTAAAGGGCAACTTGTTTCTTCAGTTCCTTTAATGGTTCGGATATAGAAGGACAAATTGAGATAAATCTATATCATGATTGCCTTATCTTTAATCATTTACAGTGTTTGGATTTTTTATGCTTGAAGTGTTGAGCAGGTCATGCTGCTTTTTAAAGACACACATTCACCTCCATTTTGTGTTGCATTTTTTAGGATAACTAGACCATTCTGACTGACAGACAACCAACTGCATTCCATACTTGTCATAAGGCTGTAACCTTCCTTCACCTTCTTACCATCTTCTCTGAATTCTGTAGGAGTCCCTGTCGCTCAGACAGCATAAAATGTTTCCAAATGAGAAATTTATTCTAGCAGGTAGTAGCCTACTGTGTATAGCTTGCACCCTGTGGGGAAAGGATGAAACAAATGAAGTGTGCCTGGACCAGCATGAACTTTTCCTCACTCCAGGTGAGCAAAAAGCAACATCTAACCAGCACATCAGATATCCATTTCATTACTGGGATTGTGTTTTCCTCTGGATGCACAAAGCAATAAAAAGGCTATTACTTAAAGAAGAAACTCCATCACAACTAGAGAGCTTTTAGTGATTGTCCTCACGCAAAGCACATTGAGAACATAATTGGTAACAGAAACAGCATAGAGCCTCAAAGCACCTTAAAGACTAACAGATTTATTGTGGAATAAGCATCCATGGTTTGGAGCACAATTTATCTGAAGTGGCCTAGGGATCGACAGGTGTCACAGAAGCGAAACTAAGGATGAATTCAGTCATGCCAAATGGTATGATTCTGATGTTAGTTAATGATTGCAGGTAAAGATTCAGGGGCTGATGATTGTTTTTGAACTGAACCAAAGCAGCATCCAAAGGTTTGAGGGCACATGATAATAATGCACTGAGATAGTTTACACAAATTCATTTAGATGTGTATCAGCTTGGCCCTCTTCGACTCATATCCCATCTGTTTTCCAAGGTTTTACTTCTTCCTTCTGGCAAAGCTGACTTTAATTCACAAAAGCTAATATCACAATTAAACAGGACTTTTAAAGTGTCACACGATCCTTTTTGTTCGCAGGGATGGAGACAGTAACCTTGCCAGAGGTAAACCAGCTTAGATCCGGTCTGTGCCCAGATGGCAGAGCTCCTGGGCACCTGCATATGTCACCCTGAGTACTACAAGAAAAAAAATCTGAAGTATGAAAGAAATACTGTTGAAGCTTTTGCTGTAGCACAGCTACTGCTCTGCCATTCATGGTTGTAAGGCAGAAGAGACTGTTGCTATCTAAAGCTTGAAATTCAGAGGGACCTCCAATACTATACCCTTATGAGGATTCCCAATCCATTGTTTTTTGCCTCTTAAAAGAGATTATCTCACATGGGCAGGTTTCAGAATTGTATGGAACTCATAACTGGGGTTTACATAATAAAAAGTCTTTATCTCCTATCCTAGAAGCATGCTGAGTTCTAGCGTCAGCTGACATAATGGCATCAGCTACATGCTTAATGCCCTTCAAAATCTGATATGGAACTCATAACTGGGGTTTACATAATGAAAAGTCTTTATCTCCTATCCTAGAAAAGTCTTTATCTCCTATCCTAAAATATTCCATGTCTGACAACAAAGTCCTTTGGAATATCTAGCCTTTGATGTCCATGGCCTTAGACAGACAACACAAAACCTCTCCAAGCATTAATGTAAAAATAGGTCTATAAATGTCTCTGCCTTATTATAGGGGCTGTCAACATCTATGCTTGTCTAGCTTTTTACACTTTCTACAAATGGGAACCCACCAGGACTTGTGGAGGGCGTCTGATTTCCCCTTCCCCTATTTCCTCTTTCGTTTTCCTGACAGCCCCATAGCCTCTCCCCTTTTCCCACTTTCTTCTCTCCTTCCCACCCAACAGCCAACCTGCTTTATCTGACCTGTTTTTAGCGTGCCCCGCAGCAGCCTCTGTCTAGGAAAACTATGGCCCAGTTGTGTGGTACTGGTTGCTGAGCCAGCCCCCCTTTCCTGGTGGAGAACCCTTAAGAACTTGTGGGAGTGGAGAAATAATTTCCCCCTGTATCCTTTCCCCTACCTAATTTCCCCTTTCCTTCTTCCTGGCAACCCGATATCCTCTCTTCTCATTCACTCCTTCTCAACCATTCACCAATCTGCCTTTTATCTGCCTCTCATCTTCAACTATATTTACTATTTATTCACTTCATTTGTACTCCACCTTTCTCCACAGTGGGAAACCAAAGCCGCTTGCATCATTCTTTCCACCTTCTTATCCTCACAACAATCCTGTGAGGGAGATTATTTTGAAAGTATGTGATTGGCTCAACATCACCTAGTGAGCTTCCACTGCATGGTTATTTGAACCTGAGTCTCTAGTCTAACTGATACACCCACTGGCTTTCATAGGGTGGCTGCTGCTGAATAGTAGCAAGCAGCTGGCAGCTGAGTCATGCAAGTGGGGTGGCATCATATCACCCAGTGATTGCTGTGGAGGTTGCTGCCAGGCCTGGCCCCAATGAGTCCTTCCTCAAAGGCTAAAATAGCCCTGGAAAGGGCCCTGCCCCCTCCCCCTGCCTTTTAATCAGAGAAATCAAGCCTAAAATGCTGTGTTTGCCTAGCAACTGCCACTAAGGGCTTCTGTTTTTTAAAAAGGTAGAGGCATTCCTTTTGTCATTTTTGTTTGTGTTTTTTAAATCCCCAATGTATTCTTTAGATGTCAGATTTTTCTGCAAACCTGGGGCATTTTTCAGGTTTGTACGGAGATCAGTCTTGTCAATTCATGGCTCCAAACACTGAATTTAAGTATCCTCATATCTGACCTACTTAGGTATTAGAATATTCAACAAGGGGAATCACAAGAAACCTGCGGGAAGGGTGCCACCCCCCTTTGTTCCTTCCCTCTCCCCCCTGCTCTTCCCTTTCCCCTTCTCTATCAACCTACCCCCATTCTATTTCTCCCCATTCTCAGATTTTTGCTGCTCTTTCTTCCCCCTTACCTGTCAACCTACTCACTCTCTCTTTTGCCCCCCTTCTCCATTAATCTACCCCCATTCTCTATCAATGTACTCTCTCTATTTCTTCCCCTTCTTTCTCCCTCTCACCTTATCTGTCAACCTAGACCCCTCTCTCTTTTGCTCCCACCTCTTCTCCATCAACCTCCCCCTCCCCTTATCTGTCAACTTACCCCCTCTGTCTTTTGCCCCATCCCTGCTCAATAAATATCCCCCTCCCTTTCTCTGTCAACATACACTGTCTCCCTTTAATTCTCCCCTTCCTTCTCTGAACAATCCCTCCTCTTTCTACCCCCTCTCCTTTTTGTCAATACTCTCCCCATCTTTCTTCCCCCTCCTTCTTCCCTTATTAGCCATGGTAGCTGCATTGTTATGAAGCTGCTCTTGGCCTAGAGCAGCTTCCCTATCACCAAGCCAGGCACAGCACCAGCCCTCCGGGCCCGGCTGTAGCAGCAGAATCTGGGAGCTTATCTGGGAGTGGAGAACCACATGGGTGCCACCACTGCTGTGACTGCAGAGCCTCTCAGACACTGGCATGGCTGTGGTTGGGCCCAAAGAGCCTTCCAGACACTGGCACCACCACAACCAAGACTAGAAGGTCTCCTGAATGCCAATGCCATCATGGTTGAGACCAGAGAGCTTCCCAGAGTCTTCTGCCACCGCAGGTGCACCTGGAGAGGTTCCTGGCATCTTCTGCTGCAGCAGCAGCTGAGTTCAAAGTAGTTTTCTGAGTGGCTGCTCAGATCACTACAGGTAAATTTTATTTTGGGGGAAATTTACCCCCCCCCATGTATTATTTTGTGATTTCAAATTTCTCTGTAAACCTGCAGGCTCCCCCAAGTTCATGGAAAAATCTGCTTAGTATCTGTGTGGCCCCAACCTGCAGATTTAGATATCTGCAGATGGGAGCCATAGATATATATACATGGTGTGGTGATCATAGCAGCCTGGTCTAAGAAAGCAGATGCAGCTTTTCCCATATTCTCCCTATGCCAGGAAAAAAGCTTCCCTGGCTAAATTTCTGTGTATTTGATTGCCATGAAAGACCTAGGAGCAGGCCAATAAAAAGCAGCCCTGTCTTTTATCAAATGTCTTGGTGTGGGGGATGTAGGACCAGTGTAGGAATTCTAAACATTTAGGCTTTTGCAACAAAAACTGAATAAATTAAGTACTGCTTCAAATGTTTCCCAGGCATGGTTGCCAGTTTCAAACTGGCTCAGCATTTGTCTTTCAACAGTTGCCTAATACACTATCACTTCATGCCCAGAAAAACTTCACCTGCTAAAGCTTGGCATGCAAACTGGCAGCTCCAACTTGATGAAACTCTCTGCCTATTAACATCAGGGCCCTGTGGGATCTGTTACAATTCCGCAGGGCCTGTAAGGCAGAGATGTTCTGCCAAGCATACGGTTGAGGACAGCAACAGTTTTAACATCAATGGCTATTTACATCAATGGTCTAATGGTCTGACAGTCTTCAACAACTATCCGGTCCACTAACTGCCTTCACCACCACCTCCCCGCGAATGTAAAGTAAATTGGGGGGGACAGAATGGCATTATAGCATCATATGTGCACTAGGTATTTATAGGATAGTATTTTAAATCACTTATTGGATTTTATATGTATTTTTATGGATAATTATTGTGCATTGCCCTGAGCCTGCTCACAAGGAGGGTGGTATAAAAGTCCAATATAATAAATAAATAAATTTATTCACATTTATAGCCTGCCCTTCCCAGACGTGGCCTCAGGGGGGGTAGCAACACCATTTATATATATAAAAATTGTTAATAACATAATATTAAAATTTAAAACATAAAGGGAGCGGTGGCGCAGGTAATACAACGCCTGCTGTAACATCTGTAGCGAACAGCCCCAATGGCTGTTCGATTCCCCACCACGGCCGGAGTGAGCTCCCGGCCCCCGTCCCAGCTCCCGCCAACCCAGCGGTTCGAAAGGTAAATAAACGAGTAGATAAATGGGTACCTGCCCTAGGTGGCAGGGGGCACCCACCTCCTGGTTCCGTGCTAGGAGTGTTGGCAGCAGTAACGGAAGGTGAAGACGGCAGTGGCGAAAACAACAATGGCGGCTGAATCC
>NW_015169797.1:494054-526911 GCF_001447785.1 Gekko japonicus | reverse complement strand
TCAGCACAAGGTTGCTAAATACTAATACAAAAGATAGCAGAAACAGAATAGGTTACAATGCTAGTAATCTCATACTAGACAGAGCATATATACTCCTTTAATGTAAGGACAGAGTCTCAAAAAACTTATTTCTAATTCTCAAGCATGACTTTTGGTAGAGGACTGTGTCCCTTTAATTAGCCACGCCTTTTGTGCTCTATAAAACTTTACTAGGCTAAAGAGTGACTGAACGTGCTTTTCAATTTGGAGGAGGCTTGTAGCTCATCAAAAAACTTTTTGCAGCATTCATTGAAAGAGAATTTTGGATTAAAACTTTGGGTAAGAACTTTTCACTTCTTTGAGGCTCTGTCTAGTATGAGATTACTAGCATTGTAACATGGGCCTCCATAGAAAGAGAGACATCCAGTGTCACTCCCAGACTCCTCATCTTCTGGGCCAGCAGCAAAGATGCCCCTTCTAGCATGGGGAGCCTGATACCCATATCCCCTCCCTTCCAACTCAGGTACAGGACCTCTGGATTTAGCTTCAACCGACTCTGCTGCAACCATCCAGCCACAGCCTCCAAAGCCTCAGCCAGATTATTGGGGCAGAGGATGGATGGCCTTCCAATAACAGACTGAGCTGGGTGTCATCTGCATATTGATGGCAACCCAGCCCGTACCTCCGGACCAACTGGGCAAGAGGGCACATAGAGATGTTAAATAGCATTGGTGAGAGGATCCCCCCCTGTGGCACTCCACATTCCAGTGGGCATTGCAGGGACCTCTGTCCCCAACCATGGAGAAAGGAGGAAAACCATTGCAAGTCCTCTGAACTCCTACACTGGCAAGGTAGTGGGTCAGTAGGTCATAATGGACCACATCGAATGCGACTGTCAGATCAAGTAATAGCAGCAGCAGTGCTGACCTGCCCCGGTCCAGATGTCTACAGAGGTCATCCGTAAGGGTGACCAGAGCCTTCTCCGTCCCATGGCCTGGGTGGAAGCCAGACTGGAAAGGATTGAGGATGGAAGCGTCATCCAGGAAAGCTTGGAGTTGTTCAATCACCATTCTCTCAACCACTTTACCCGGGAACGGTAATTTTGACACTGGGCGGTAGTTGGCCAGGACCATAGGGTCCAGTGTTGTTTTTTAAGTGTGGGCAGACTAGCACCTCCTGTAGGTCTCCTGGGAAAGTCCTAGTAGACAGGGACAAGTTGATAATTTCTCCCAGAGGGACCCGAATGCTCCCCCCACAGGCCTTCACTAGCCAGGAAGGGCAACGGTCAAAGAGGCAAGTAGTGGGCCTCACAGCTGCCAAAATTCTGTCAACTTCCTCCTGGAAGAGTTGGCTGAAGTGGTCCAATATAGAACCTGAAGATGGACAAGGGGCTTCCAATTCCCTTACTGTCTCAAGTGTGGTCAGAAGGTCATGGCAGAGTGTCATGATTTTGTCTGCGAAATAGCTGCGAAATGCCTCACAGCCAATAGCCAATTCCCTACTATTTGGTCTGCCCTGTGGCAGAGTTGTAATAGACTGAATAATTCTAAATAATTGGGCTGGGCGCGAGCTCGCAGATGCAATGGAGGCTGCATAGTAATCTTTCTTCGCAGTCTTCACTGCCATCTCATAGGCCTTCATAAGAATCCTGTAGGATGTTTGTGACACTTCGTTGCGAGCACACCGCCACCTTCGCTCTAGCCATCTTAGCTTCTGCTTCATCCTCCACAGTTCCAAGGTATACCGAGGTGCTGCTTTCGTATGAAAGCATAGAGGGCTTCGGAGAGCCAGTGTTCCCAGTACTCCACCAGCTCATCTAGTGATAAATAAATAAGTAAATGCACACTAGTAGGGCTGCTAGAGGCACACTATTGGGGCCACTAAAAAGCTGGCAACCTTCTTTCCGAAGGATGAAATGACATGTAAATCAGACAGAAAGAAACATTTGAAGCTGAGGGTCTCTATTCAAGATCTCCTTATTACTATTATTTGGCATATCCAGTATACCAGTATACCACCAGATCCCACAGATAAAAGAGCAGCCCTCAAATGATTTCTGCATTGTTGTGGGGGGAAATGCAAAATATGAAATAAAACCTACTACAGCAGGCTTCTAAGCAGAAAACTGTGGCAGCAACGAAGATACTTTACACAACAGGCCCCGGTCACACGAGCAGGAAACCGCGGGGGGGAAGCGTGGCAGAGTGCCCCGGGGCAAACTAAGGCGCCGTTACCTGACCAGACCTCCCGTGGAGGTACCGTGGAGGTCCCGTGGGAAGGGAGAGGTGCTGATCGCAGCACAATCCCCAGTTCCAAGGTATACCAAGGTGCTGCTTTCATACGAGAGCATAGAGGGCTTCGGAAAGCCGGTGTTCCCAGTACTCCACCAGCTCAACTAGTGATAAATAAATAAATAAATGCACACTAGTAGGGCTGCTAGAGGCACACTATTGGGGCCACTAAAAAAGCTGGCAACCTTCTTTCCGAAGGATGAAATGACATGTAAATCAGACAGAAAGAAACATTTGAAGATGAAGGTCTCTATTAAAGATCTCATTATTACTATTATTTGGGAGGTACTAGTTTTTTGCTGCGCGGTTTCAGCGGGAAGCCTCGTTTGGGCCACGGGAGTGCTACGCTTCCCAGATGTGCTGGTGAGATCGCGTCCAGAAACTCCGCATGTCTTCCGTCTGACTAGGGTGGCTAATGTTCCGTGTGACCGCAGCCGATACTGAAAAAAGTGATAGCAATTCAATCTGTTATATTTTCCACTCAGATGGCTTTGATGTACTGTCCTTTCATTGGTCCTCTGAATCTAGAATACTTGTCAGGAGTCTGTAAGTCTGCTTCTCATACTACCATGCTGACAAATTCTTACGTGAATTTAATATGGTGAAAACTTGTTCTCTTTCTCTGTGTATTCCTCATGCTCCACACACAAGATCATATTGCTGTAATCCAGTGAAACTTCCATTTTTTGATTCTGTACTCACAATAGTCCCATTTCACCAAGTAAAAGAGGGAACACTTAGTGTGGAGAAGGAAAGATCAGGATTGCACTCATTGGCCCTATCCTTGATCTTCCCATGTTGATCTAGCTCTTCTCACAGACCTTATACACATATGAACTATATGTACACAGGCACAGATCATACAAAGATAGCCCACACATATACATATGAAACTGCCCAGACTTTTGTACTGGGAACGATTTCTTGGTCAAGTAAAACTGTGTGCCCCAGAAGCCTCAGAAATTAGCTTACCCTCAGCCAATTGCCTTTGTTTCCATAAAAGGCATCTAATTTATTAATTAGCTTTTAAATTTATAGATTAACCTTCTCATTAGTGTACATCAGACTATAGTTCTCATTTCACATAGATAATTGCTATCTAAGCCTCTCTTGTTTCCTGTAGGAATGTTGTTTTTCTTGTATTCCAGACAGCACCATGAAAGTGGCAGTTCTATTCCAGGCATGTTTCAGTGACAACAGAGGACAAGAAGGTAAATGACATAACTCAGCTAATTAAATGTTGGTTGTTGTTATCTTTATTCAGAACTTTTCTGCAATATAGTGAGCCGAGAGACTGGTCAACAGTTTGTAAAAATCTACTGCTAGATTGGTTTCTTCAGTTCTCTGCAGCCTTTTAACACTGATGCTCATTTAATACCATTCACCTTTTGCTCTGCTACACTACAGCATTGTTCATTTTGTGTCAGTGATGATAAGTCACTAAATAGGTTGGTGCCATCCTGCTTGATAGAAATAACCCTTCTTCATTAAGTGTTGCCAAGCAAGTCTTCTAAACAGAGATGTGAAGGAAAGCAGAAAAAATGGAAGGAGGGGTGTAAATTTCCTCCAAGGACTTTACTTTAGAAAATAACTATTGTATGTTTCAATTCCCCCTAGAGTTTCAGGGTTTTCCCCATGGCTTCAGAATTTCTGGAATTTCTGGAAACGTTACATCTTTAATTCTAAGGATGCAGTCATATTAATACTTATTTCAGATGAAGTTCCACTGAATTCAGTGACTTACTTCTGAATAAATATTCATAAGATGAGACTGCAAAGACCTTAATGTGGCCAGTCTGGCACATATACTGTAGTTAAAATAAACAGCATACAGCATAGGGATGCCAGACCGCTAGTGTATGCAGGGGTCCCCTGGTTTCTGGCGCTTCTCTCCACCACCACCCCCAATTACCCCCTCAAACAGGCAAGACATACGCACTTTGGTGACATTGGGGGTGGGGGTAACATTCTGTGTTTTTTTGGCAAAACTCTATGGTAGAAGCTAATTCTACTATAAAGGTTTTGCCCACAAACCAGAGCATTGCTCCAATGTCTCTGACATGTCTACATCACTTCCAGGTGACGTAGGCGTGTTGTGTTTATTCCTGGCTTCTTCCTTCCCCGCTCTTGGTAAGTTCATCCCATCCCCCACTGGCTGGTCCGATGGACCTGGCAACACTAATACAGCAACCAGAAGGTATGATTTCCTGTGATCCTTCCCATGCAAAGTATGATAATTAGATGCCAGAATACAATGGAAAAGGGATCTGCAGTAGTGAAAAATACATGGAATGCTAGTGTGGTGGCTATGGGATGATAGAGAGAGACAGAGAGAGACAGAGGAAGGCTCTGAGACAATTGTCTGCTGGACTGAAGAATGCCCAGTTCCCCACTCCGGCCTCTCCTATGGGATCTTAAACCTCAGTCGCCCACAATCAAATAAAAAGGAGAGCACAAGCTTTGGGATTGGTGGCGTGTAAGCGATATGCTCCCTAAAGGTCTCTTATTTGGAAACCTGCTGGACCAAGGCTGTACTTATTTGTGAGGTAAATTGAGATACCTTTTCTTAGATATTTGACTTGACAGACAATACACAGATAGAGATGAACAACAAAGGTTTATTTAAAAGAAAATGAAGTATTTAATAGTGTAACTGTTATATGTGGATGACTTCAATATATAAAGGAAAACTGGCTCTCAATTACAGTAAATAAACCCTGAAGGGAGATTTGATTATCCTTTCTCTGAACAGGTTACTTCAGCAGGTTCAAGGCTGCTCTTTCCACACAACCTATATGCACAAGTTAGGAAAGACTGGCCTGTAACAGGATGGTTATTTGTCACACTAAAATAAGCTTTCTTTCCTAAGTCAACCCCCAAACCCTAACTAAAAGCCAAATAAAATTCTGATTAAGCTGATGCTCCGTTCCAGAGCCATGAAATCCCTATCCAAAGTTCTCCCCCCACTTACGCTGAGGCTGGCTCAACCCCCTCCTAGCCAGTGGAGTTCCATGGGCTCTGGTTGGCTGACAATTACTTGGATTTGCATGAGGCCAAAATCAAAAGGATAGGTTCAGAGCCATGGAGGACAGGCAGGACTTTTAAGGATGACTGTCACAGCTGGAAACAGGCATTGCACTAAATATGAAAGGACTTAAGGAAAGACCAGAGAAGAGAACAGCAGAGGGGCCACAGGCCACCTTCATGTGCAGGAGCATTCAATTATGTAGCCCAAAGGTAGATTTGTCACCTCACCAGCTGTTTGGGACAGTTAGACCTCAGTTTTGTTCTGTATTTATCTTCAGCTTTCTTTTCCTAACCCATTTACATACACTTTATCTGGAATCTGCAATCACTGTGGATTTCTAATTCTTATTTATCAATTTAGTTTTGTTGCATCCCACCTGAGGAACTGAAAAGTGGCATATAGCTGGAAACAAGGAAGTGGACAGCTCATTGGTAAAGTAGATCTAGCAGGTTCCAAGGTTTCTGCCATCTTCAGATCGCAGCATTTAAAACCTCTGCTAAATCTCTGTAGACCTCCCACCAGTCAGAAGACTGGGCTAAATGTCATAAGAAAGCTTCATATGTCAAAATGCCCCCTCCTCCAATAAAAAGTGCATGTGCATCCAAATCATATATGTTCTGTAAACTGAAGACACAACCTAAGATAATTTCTTTGCTTAAAAACCAACCCCCCCCCCCAATCCAAAGATCTATGGAACAATCTAGACTGCAGGAATCAAATAATAAGAGATATTGTATGTTGTCCTTGGACCTAAATTCCTCCTGAATCCCAAAAGAGGAAATTGGCAACAGCAACTTTCTGAAAGCAGTGCGGGTTGGTAGGTAGGCAGGTAGATAGCTGAATTACAGTGTTGCAATAAAGTTCCTTGAAGCCAATAGCACCGGCATGAAGCAGTCTGCCAAAAAGCAAATGGATTAAAAATGTAGTAAGACACAACAGGAGAGACATTATTCCATGTGGTGTAAAGTAATCCAGGAAAGTTTAGGGGGGAGAAAGGAAACTGAGGTTGCATGATAATACCAAAGTCCCTTGAGGCTTGGAACAATTGACCAATGAAAGTGGTGAAAGCTGTGCTGGAGTAAGTACTAACCCTAACCTTCACTACCCAAAGGAGTCTCAGAGTGGCTTACAAACTCCTTTCCCTCCCCCTCCCCACAACAGACACCCTGTGAGGTAGGTGGGGCTGAGAGAGCTCTGACAGAAACTGCTCTTTTTCAAGAACAGCTCTTATCAGAACTATGGCTTGCCCAAGGTCATCCAGCAGGTGCAAGTGGAGGAGTGGGGAATCAAACTCGGTTCTCCCAGATTAGAGTCCATGCACTTAACCACTACACCAAACTGGTTTAGGATGAAACCCACGTCATAAGATGCTTGCATTGTATATTTTAGATGCAGTTTTCAAATCTTTATTAACAAATCTTATTCACATGAAAGTATTAATTAAATTCTTATCTCTCTTTCTCCCCTATCAGTTTTGTTGTTGCTCTTCAGTTGCACAGTCGAGTCCAATGCTTCGCGAACCAATGGACCACATCATGCCAGGCCCTCCTGTCCTCTGCTGTCCTCCGGAGTTTGCCTAATTTCATGTTTGTTGGATCAATAACACTGTCTAACCATCTCATCCTTTTCTGTCCCCTTCTTTTTTTTACCTTCAATCATTCCCAGCATCAGGGTCTTCTCCAGTGAGTGCTCCCTTTTCATTTGGTGGCCAAAGTATTTGAGCTTCAGCTTCAGTACCTGTCCTTTGAGAGAACAGTCAGGGTTGATTTCATGTAGGATTGACTGATTTAATCTTCTTGCAGTCCAGGGGACTCTCAAGAGTCTTCTCCAGAACCATAATTCAAAAGCATCTACTCTTCGGCGCTCAGCCTTCCTCATGGTCCAACTCTCACAGCCATACATTATTACTGGGAATACCATTACTTTAATTATACAGACTTTTGTTGGCAAGGTGATGTCTCTACTTTTTATTATGCTGTCTAGGTTTGCCATAGCTTTCCTCCGAAGGAGCAGGTGTCTTAATTTCATAGCTGCAGTCACCATCTGCAGTGATCTTGGATCCCAGGAATGTGAATTCGGTCACTGCTTCCATGACTTTCCCTTCTATTTGCCAAGGAGTGATGGGGCGGGATGCCATGATCTTAGTTTTTTTATTATTTTGGGTTTCAAGCCAACTTTTGCACTTTCTTTTTTCATTTTTAGCAAGAGGCTCTTAAGGCCGTCTTCACTTTCTGCCATTAGAGTGGTATTGTCTGCATATCTGAGGTTGTTGATGTTTTTCCTGGCACTCTTAATTCCAGTTTGTGGTTTCCCCAACTTTCTTCAGTTTAAGTCTGAATTTTGTAATGAGTAGCTCATGATCTGAGCCACAGTCAGCTCCAGGTCTTGTTTCTACTGACTGTATAGAGCTTCTCCATCTTTGACTGCAAATAATATAATCAATCTGATTTCGGTGTTACCCATCTGGTGATGTCCATGTGTAGAGTCACCTCTTAGGTTGTTGGAAGAGGGTGTTCACTATGACCAGTGTGCTCTCTTGACAAAAGCTCTGTTAGCCTTTGCCCGCCTTCATTTTGTTCTCCAAGGCCAAACTTGTCCATTATTCCAGTTACCTTTTTACTTCCTACTTTAACATTCCAGTCCCCTGTGATGATAAGGATATCTTTTTTTGGTGTTAGTTCTAGGAGGTGTTGTAGGTTTTCATAGAACCGGTCCACTTCAGTCTCCTCTACTTCAGTGGTTGGGACATAGACTTGGATTACTGTGATGTTGAATGGTTTGCCTTGGACTCAGACTGAGATCATTCTGTCATTTTTGAGACTGTATCCCATTACTGCCTTTTTCACGGGTATAAATCCAATCTCTCCAGTTTGGTGTCGTGGTTAAGTGCACGGACTCTAATCTGGGAGAACCGGGTTTGATTCCCCACTCCTCCACTTGCACCTGCTGGATGACCTTGGGCAAGTCGTGGTACTGATAAGAGCTGTCCTTGCAAAAGAGCAGTTTCTGTCAAGAGCTCTGTCACCCCACCTACCTCACAGGGTGTCTGTTGTGGGGAGGGGAAGGGAAAGGAGTTTCTAAGCCTCTCTGAGACTCCCTTGGGTAGTGAAGGGCAGGGTATAAATCCAACCTCTTCTCTTCTTCTTCTCTTCTTTTTCCTATGCAGTATTGTTCTTTGCAGCATTGGACTTTCCTTTCACCATCAGACACATCCACAGCTAAAAGTCCTTTCAGCTTTGTACCAGCTGCTTCATTCTTTCTGGGGTTACTTGTACTTCCCCTCTGCTCTTCCCCAGTAGCATATTGGACACCTTCTGACCTGAGGGGCTCATCTTCTGGTGTTTTGTTACTGTCCATGGATTTTTCTTGGCAAAGATACTGGAGTGGGTTGCCATTTCCTTCTCCAGTGGATCATGTTTTGTCTGAGTTCTCTGCTGTGGCCTGTCCATTCTGGGTGGCCCTCCATGGCATAGCCTGCAGCCTCATCAAACCATGCAAGCCCCCTCGCTGTATCAAGGCAGAGATCCACAAGAGACCCCCTATCAGTAGTGGGCCATAAAGGAAGTACACAGAGTTTTAAAAAGTTGAGTCCCAGCTAGGGTTACCGTATTTTAAAAAGCAACAAAGAGGACATCTTTCCCAAATGACTACTTCAAACAAGTGATCACTATGACGAATTCCATTTTTCAGGCATGATAATTGCTACTAACTAGGAATATTCTTAACCTTCCAACCGAAAAAGAGGACTTTTTCATCAGTTTTTTTTAAAGAGCCCAAAACAGGATGGCCACCAAAAAAAAGAAGACATCTAGTAACCCTATCCCTGCAGAATTAGAGCCAGAATTGGAATGGAAATTTTAGGGGGTCAGTAGACCACACAGGACTGATGCTGGCTCACTCCTGACCTAGAGGGAAGCCAAGAACACCTTTTTAAAAACTGCAAAATATCAGTATTAATACAAAACAGCTTGATTTCTTGGTGGTTGCCTCCCTGTAGAACTATAGGTTGGTTAAAGTCTGGGTCTGAAAGGTTTCCAGGAGCAGACTTTTGTGTTTGGGCTGGTTTGTAAAGACTCTTGTTAGATAATATGGGAATATTTCTATTTCTTTGCTCCGAAAACTATTAGTAAGCAGGAATAAACAAGAGAACCTATCCAAAATTATTGGTTATTTTCAGCTCCAGGCTCCACTAATGAGTATTCTTTAGTCATTGGAAAGCTTTTTCATGTTAGTTTTGGCACCTGCTCTCTTAAACCCAGTCAAATGGTAGCTGTAGACAGGTGTTGTTCAAAGTTCTATGACCCATCAGTATGCCACACTGCATTATTTCTAGCACACTTCATTTCACTTGAGTTACATGTCAGTGGTCACCTTTGCTATTCAATATTGGTTTGTTTCTTTGAGGACATGTTGACTCATTTGTTGATACAAGTGGCTTAGCCATTTCACTTCCCAAATGCCCCTCTCTGTGATGAACAATCACCTGAAGCACTGGAAGATCCCCCCCCCTTTCTGAGCTAGAGGAGCAGGAACAAAACAAACAAAGAGACAATTCAGGTAAATGTCACATCCCTGTCACCCACTGAATTGTTGCTGTCAACGGACATCATTCAGCAGTTAACAGATCTGATGATACAGTCTTGAAGTAAACTCTCCACCACAGAATTGCTCATCCATCAGCTTCCCACAGAAATGTAAAGCTTTAAAAAAAATAGAACAGAAGATGTATTGCTAAAGCTCTGGGACCTATACTGTGACACACCACACAAAACAGCCTTCATACCTATTCAGACGCTACTTCTAACTTGTATTCTGGGAGGCTAATTGTCCACTTGTTGGAGGTATACATAGCCACACATACATCCGTTCTTCTATGGAACATTGATTGGCCATCTTATGCTATAGGCCACAATGTTACACCTGCAATTAAAAAGTGTTTTGAAAATTAATAAACTAGATTGAAATAAAACATTATTTTTAACTGTCAATACAAAAGTCATTCATACATATGTTCACTGTACATGTTGCATGCACATAATTCTAATAATGTTTCTGTTTTCCTGAATTAACATATGTCTCATCTTCCTAAATTAGACTTTTTTTAAAAAAAGAAAGGCCTTCCTGTATGTGGGGATTTCAGTTTTGCTCATGAGACTTCCATAAGCTTTTTCATGAGCAGTAGTAAACTTTATGGTGTAACTTGGTTTGTTGTTTCTTCTCCATTGCATGCCCTTGGGAAACAGGAGAGCAGATAAATTACTAAGCTGCTGGCAGGAGCTTAAATAGCAGCCATTCCTGGCTGCTGAAATGCTGAAGATATTATGGAAAGCTTCCATATGCTTTGCTGATCTGCTACAAGAGAGGGGTTTGGTTTGGATTTAGGATCTGGCATAGTCTGTCCAGTGAAAATATGGACATTTATTAGATGATCCTGCCAAGGTATAGTGGTTAAAGGCAGTCTGCCCATCTAAAATGGTGGTTCAAAACACTGGGACGTTGAAGGCAGTTAGATATAGATCTATGTAAATTATGTATATAAAAATGTATCTAATTATAGTTCATTATATGTATGTAAATATTGCAATTGCTTAGTAGGTTTTGCATTGCCCCAATATTTATTTCCTTTATCATAAACCAAAACACTTTGCTTTTTTGCGTCAATGCATCTTATTCTCAAAATGGTCCTGTTTGGATACTTAAAAACAGAGATTAGAGCTATGTTTGACAAGATAGATCTTTCTGCAAACCTGAAAAAACCACTAGGTTTGCAGAAAAATCTGAAATAAAAAAAATTGTGGGAGTAACCACCCCAAATAATAAAAGCAGTGTCTGTACCTTTAAGAAGTGGATGCCCTCTGAGGTCTCAGTGGCCATTGTGGGAGTTGTTAGGCAACACAACAATATTCCCAGCCTTCAACCCTTTGTCCTGCCAGTAAAAGGCAGGCAAAGTGGAGCAGGGCCCTTTCCAGGGCTATTTTGCCTCCAGTCCACTGCTCTCCTCCATCCTGCCCTGGAGGGAGAACTCATCAGGGTCAGGCCCAGCAGTAACTTGGTACCATGCAACTTTATGCTACACAACTCACTTGCTGGGTGACCTTAGGCCAGTCACTCTCTGTCTCAGCCTAACCTACTTCACAGAGTTGTTGTGTTGATGAAATGGAATTGGGGAGAACAAAGTAATCTGCTTTGGGTCCCCATTGAGAAGGAACATAGGGTATAAATGAAGTGAATAAACAATAAATGAATTCAAGGATTGGGGATCAGATAAAAGCAAAGTTGGCTGGCGAGGGAGAAGAAGAGAAGGAAGCAGGGAAAGGGGAGGGGTTATGGAGGAGATAAAAAGGAAATACTGTGGGGAAGGGAATACAACAGAAAATGAAGTGACCCCTCTCACAAGTCCTTGAGGGTTCCCTGCTTGTCTATTTCAAATCTTTATGGCGATGTATTGCAGGTGTGAGGGCATGACTTTTCCAGCCACCAAATTATAATTCTATACATAGGTGGGTTTCTGGGTGGGGTCTTGTGCCAGCTTTACAAGAACCCTGCCCTTGTTGCAGATACATCTATCAATAGAAGGGTTACAGAAGAAACAATTTAAAAAAAACAACTCTCAACAAGTTTTTTGACAGTTATGGGTGATGCTTTCTTTTCACCTAGCTGTCACTGTGTAAATGTGGGAAAACATATTCTAACAGGCTGCTACCTATGCAGAAGAGCTGTCACTGATAGCTCAGAGGGACTAATTATGAAAACATGGTTATAATGGATTAGTCACTCTGTCAATCAGAGACATGCATCTGGTAACAAAAAGGCAATGGGTGAATATGCCACAGGATTGGAGAATTGGGTGCTATGGGTTAAGTACCGTGTTTATCTACTGGGGGGAAAAGGCAGGATTCAGGGGAGGATCAGACAATTTATATAATAAGGAACCAGTAATTATGTATGTCAGAGAAAGACTGAAAAGTGTTTCCTTTCAGCTCCTTGTGTTGAAGCTACATGGGAAGTAGAAGAAAGCCAGAATGGCAATTTATTAGTATGTAATGTATTAGTATGACCACTGCCTATAATATCCAGTAAAGACAGAACTTTCTGATAGAAAATACTTTAAAATAAAAGGTATGGATATTTTTATATTCTGTAATTAGAGTAAACAGCAGTTTGGAAACTGGAACTGGAATTATGATAGGGACATGAAACAGAACCCAAGACTTCAAATGCAACATTTAATTCCAGCATTTGTAAATGCAATATTTATTTAATGCCCAGAACATACATTTGGAATTATGATACACTTAATGTTATATGCAAAGACTAAATAAGAAAGTTTAAGGACTTGTAATTATTGACTGTTCAATATTTGGTTTTGTATCACTACTAACATGCATAAAACCTTTGATCTTATGCCATGCAGCATATCCTGATTGCTGAAAAGTAAGGATTTGTCAATAATCTAGGATTGATTTTTTTTCAGGATTGCCAAATGGGTTGCAAATGACTTAAGTAGATTCAATAAAGTTATTTATAATGATATGACCTGGGTGCTGAGTGACTCTTCAATTGTTGCTGATGAATAATCGTAATTTCTGAATAAATCATTCATAAATGCAGAAATGTTATGTGTTTATTTTATTACCCTGCATTACATTTGATCTCCCGGCATAAATGTATATAACCATATGCAAGACTAGGTTTTTCCCAAGGGATACCATAGGGGGGGGGGGGTATCTTACATTTCCATACAAATTAGTTACTTTTTGTATATATAGCACTTTTAGGAGATGAGTCATCTTCCTAGCAAGTAAATAAGGTAGTTTTCCAGCCCCCCCCAAAAAATGCTCAGTCTCAGCAGGTGAGCACAGCTATGATCTGTCTTTTGCTGAGGATCTTAAGGAGGCACACTAGACTTCCCCTTCCATTTCCCCATCTCCATCACCACCAACCCTTTGAGGTGGGCCAGGCTGAGCAACCAGCACTGGGTGACCCAGACGACAGGATCCCAGCTCAGAAGGAAGGGGAATCTGAACATGGCTCTCCCAGATCCCCCACACTGAGTTCTCAACCGTCCTGCATTTCCCACAGAAGTGATGGGGCTAAGGGAAAGGCCTGAAGGAGAGACTGCTTCCAAAACCTGCAGGGAGCACTTTTTGTCCTACCACAACCTTTCCCCCCTCACAGGCTGGGGGGGGGAGGGCATTGTCTCCTACCGCCCTAAATCTTACTCTGCCTCCTGGCTCCACGGCTGTTCAGATGTGTGGCAGCAACAGCAGCACCCCGTTTCCCTTTTGCTGCTCTACTCACCACTCTTTATCCTCAGAGTGGCACACACAAGACAGCCTAGTTGCCACCCAATCCACGCACCAGCCCTCCTCTCTCCCCTGCTGTCCCTGTCCCTTCATCAGCAAACCACAGTTCTATGCACCCACTCTCACCAAACCCCCCCCCCAAAGTCACCATTTGGGGGAAAAAAACCCATGAAGCTGGTTGCTGCAGTAGTGGCAGCACCAGCTGCTCAGCTTGGCACCCCCATGCAATGGCATTGCCAATCCTTGCTGAGCTGCACTCGGAAGAGGTGGGAGGGAATAAACACCATGCCTTCTCTTTCTCCACCTTCACTGCCATTCCCCCAACACTAGTTTACCTCAGCCTCTTAGGTCGAATCCGCACTGCCATTCCCCCAACACTAGTTTACCTTAGCCTCTTAGGTCGAATCCACATGTGTGTTTCTTGCCGGTTTTCTGACATTTTTGCACACTCCAGTAACCCCCGGGGGCCATCTAGTGATGAACATTAGATTTTGATTAGATAACTGAAAAAAAGACAAAGTGGACAGCTCCCCTAATGCTAACTTGAAAGCAGAGGCACAGCAGTTCTAAACCACATGGGATAACAGCGGCACCAAGCTGATTCTAAAATGCATATGTAGATTCGGCCTTAGCCGTACCCCCTAGCCATTTCCTTTCTATTTCTTGACAGTTTCAACCACACACACCTCACTGCGTGCACCTACTTGTCCTCCCCAACCACATCCCTATTTCCCTTGCTCATGGGCTGGATAAGAGCCTTGGGTGGGATGTTTGACACACCTGCCTTAAAGTCAACTTGGAAACTCCAGTTGGTACAGAATGTTTCAGCCCAGTTACTATCTGGCATACACCTATTCCACAGTCACTCTGTTGGTTACTGCTCAGCTACTAGGGGTCAATCTGAGGTTCTGGTTGTCACCCTTAGGGTGCGGTCAGATGGCGGGCTGGGAGCAGTGTAAACTGCTCTGGTTCCAAGTAGATGAATTTGATCCAGGGGAAACGTGATCACACTCACCTCTTACATCGCTCCCTGGCACCCACACTTCAGGTGCTTGGTAGAGCGTGTTGGCGGGTTTTGATCACACTCACCTCTTACATCGCTCCCTGGCGCCCACACTTCAGGCACTCGGTAGAGCGTGTCGGTGGGTTTTGGGTTTTTTTTACACAGTTTGCGCATGCGCATAGGCAGTCTTTCTTATAATGAAGACCTTTGCGCAGGCGCAGAACGACTGAACCCGAAAAGCATTCCCTGAAACGAAGACATCCCTTTACATTTAAACTGGCCTCCATGAGGTCCATTTTAACTCTGAAACTGGCCTCCATGAGGTCCCGGACTCGTCTAAAGCTTTACACTAGGCACCTTTTAAAATTATTATTAATGACGGGGCGAAGCTTCGCCCAAGCGCACATTGCCTACTAAAAAATAATGGCGACCGAAAAGCGGAAGCCTTGGGCTTCCGAACAGAAGTGGCTCTACACCGGCGGAGAGTGATCAGACGGGGAAAAAGTGACTAGAACCGGAGCGCTCAGGAAAACACCACTTGGGTACCTAGTGGCAAACTACACCAGTTTAAGGGGTGTTTGTGATGGTTGGCAACGGTTTGGGACGGAAGGCAGATATTGTGCGTGTGATCGCACATAAGTACTCTGATTTTAACCAGCATCTATACCAGCTTAAATGCCCCATCTGAACGCACCCTTAATGTCCTTGTGCCCACATACTTGCAGGACCTACCTACCTTTCCCACTATGCTTCACTATGACAGTTTTGCTTATCTGAGCAAAGCCTTCTGAAAATGCCACCCTTCAACTGCCTAAGATCAGTAAGTCCTCATACATGCATATTCTCTGCAGTGGCTTCACCTTATGAAATACCCTGCTTGAGAATAAGGGCATGGAAGGGTCATCACATGTCCTCTTTCCAGTTCCTGAAAGCTCCCATAGCCTGTTCCTTTTCTCTGTTGCTTTTTTTCCTTCCCACCCACCCACCTACATTTGTCTGCCCCTCTCTTCAGCTACATTGATCGTTTATTTACTTCATTTATACCCTGCCTTTCTCCACGATGTGTGGAGCTGGCTGCCACCAGTTGCATGCTGGAGAACTTGCAAAGACTTGTGCAGGGCACCTCACTTTCCCCATATCCCCCTATCTACACTATTTTCTCTTTTCCTCCAATTTCCATCTTCTTTTCCATTTCCTATTTATAATGTATTTAAAGAAACTTTTATTATTTGTCTAAACCATTTTAGTAATATTCTCTTCAGTTTTTTTATTTGCCTAGCAATCCCCATATCCTCACCTTTCTATGCTTCCATTTTCCCTTACTACTCAACCACCAAATAATCATTCATCTGTGCCCCTATCTTCAGCTATTTTTATTTACTTCATTTAAATCAGACCTGTCTTTACAATGGGATACCGCTTACAACATTTTCCTTACAACAACCCTATGAGGCAGGTTAGCCTAAGAATGTGTAACTAACTGCGTTTCAATGACAGAATGTGGCTTCAAACCTGGGTCTCCCAGATCCTAGTCCTAAAGTCTAACCACTATACTATCCTGGCTTTCGTGGGGTGGTTGCTGTTGAACAGTAGCAAGCAGCCATTTCCAGCGGTTGCTGTCGGACTTAGTAGTCATGCAAGCCAGGTGGTAGCAAGTAGCCCCAGTGAAGCCTCAAAGGCCTAAACAACCCTGGAAAGGGCCCTGCTCCTTCCCCCTTCCTTTTACTGACAGAAACCAAGGCTTGAAGGCTGCTAATACTGTTGCAGTTGCCTGGCAACAGCCACTGAGAACATTAGTTTCTTAAAGCTGCAGGTGCTCCTTTTATCATTTTCTGGTGTTTTAACCCCCTCCCCAATTTTTTGTTTGTTTTGTTTGTTTTAGATTTAAGAAATGGAAGCTATGCCCAAATGAAGTGATGAAGGATCACATATTCCAGCAAAGCAACTGTAAACTGACAATAAGGCAAACCAAAAAAAATTGAAGAGAATATTACTAAAGAGGTTTAGACAAATAATAGAAGTTTCTTTAAATACATCATTAAATAGGAAATGGAAAAGAAGATGGGAATTGGAGCTGTTCGGTTTAGAGAAACAATGACCATGGCAGGGGCTTAATAGAGGTTTACAAAATTATGAATGGTGTAGAGGGAGTGGATACAAATAATTTTTCTCTCTTTCTCCCATTATACTAGGGCATCTAATGAAGTTGACAAGAAGTAGAATCAGGATGGACAAAAGCCTGTATCGGAAAGTGTTGTTTAATATGTGCTGGGTTTTCACCCCACTCTGTCCTAAAGGTGAATAACGTTTATCATTTTATTGATTTAAGAAACTGTTACCATCCGTATACGCAAGAAGCCCATTTATTCATTCTGCACATGCAATGAAGTTCCCTTCAATTAAAAGCAGTACAGTAAAATGTCAGTGCCAGAATTTCAAGACCAGAGATACAATTAATATTTAATATTAATAAAGACATTAAACGTGAAATTACTTAAATATGACAAAAAAGACTTAGTTTTTTTTAAAAAAAACTGCTTGATCATTTTACTTGTTGAAAAAAAACATTAGGCTATAAAAAGACACTTGCATCACTTTAAATCAATTATGAAGTGTTAAGTGGTTTGCATGTTTAAATAAATAAAATTTTATACAGTCTTCCCTTCTCCATGTATATTATCCTTCTTAATCTAGTGCATATCCATCAACATCTTGATGACCTGCAGTTTCCACACAATTGAATTCTGTTCTATTCTTTGTTGTAATGGCCATCTTATTTGCTTCCTCTCAGCTATTTCTTGGCACTTTAATTTTTTTCCTCCTTTGTAAAATACCCCCCCATCTTTGCCCTTCCAAAAGACTTTCTTGTCTACACTCCTGGCTGATCTTTTTTTCTTGTCCTAGTCCTGGTCAACTGAATGCTTCTGTCCGAACACCAATGGCCATTTTATAATTTCTCCAAAATTTTTCTTTCTTTTTTCTGATTCAAGATCCTATTGCCCCAGTTAATTTTCTCCTAAGGTCTTGAACTCATTTCTTCACTGTTCTCTTTCTTCCTTCATTTCCTGCTAAACTTTTGCAATTTCAACAAGGGAAAAGAAACATATCTTTATTGACACTCCTGTATTTTCCCTCCATTTGTCTCTCTCTTGTTCTCTTTTGCCCTTTTCCATTGTTTTTCTCTAGTTCCAAACCTTCAACCCTCATCATCTTTTTCCTCTGTTGCATTTGCTCTCTCCTGTCTTTACTTTCTTATTTATTGAGTAAAAATATTTGCATTCCAGAGTTTACACTAAAATTGCCTGCGGCAGTTCACAACAACAATTCTTAAACACATAGCAATAAAAATAGGATATAAAACAGCATAAAACAACTAAGTAGTAGCAAAGTATTAACAAATATTAAAAACAGTAGTAGATAATACAGTCTCAAATCACAAAGTGGAAGCAAAGACTTAAAAAACTAATAATAATCTCACATGCAAGACAGTAAAAATTAGCAGCAGTCAAGTGCAAGAGAAAAAACTAGATCTATTTCATCTTTATCCTACCCTTTCTCAGAGGAACTCAGGAAAACATACATGATTCTCTCTTCCATTATTTTGCCCTTATAAAAAGGTAGATAAGGGTGAAAGAGAATCCACAGGGTCACATTCACCGTCTTTCCTGGTGAAGTTCATCCTTTTTTGTTGTTCAGTCGCACAGTCGAGTCCGACTCTTTGCGACCCCATGGTGACCAAAACTGCAGTGTGTAGGCTATTTTTGGCTTTTAGGCAGAGACAGTTCAAGATTCAAAATAAGAAAATTTAAAACCAAATTAAAGGGATTTTTTATTAAGAGTTTTTTTCTGTGCATCCCTTCAACTAACCTGCGCTGAAATGGTTTTATACCTTTTGCCTTGGTTGTGGGAATTTATGGCAATGACACCGTGCATTTTTCACCACCAATCTACATTATTGGCTGCTTTTGGCTAGAGTTGGGACCACATGGTAACATCATATCATGTATTTGTTTCCAAACATCCACACTACAAACAGAGGAGGAGAGTATGGAGCCAGCATCTTTGTTTGGCTTCTCCCCTGCTCAACTGGGCTGTGAAACCACACCCCCAGGTACAGTATGCAGCCCAGCTGCTCGGGGGGCTTCCAGAATACTACAAAGCTGTTAGCAAACATATGGTGATGTTCATGATCTGGTCTACTAATCTCTGGAAAGTAGTGACTACACTATGTAGCCTGAATGGCATTTTTCAGAAATGAAGGCTATTTAAGCCCTTGTAGCAGAGACAGCAAGAAGCAGCAAGATGGATTTCTATGGACCAAGGGGGGGTATACTGAAGGGAGGAGGACTGGGGTACTGGCCTCCTGGGTGGTTCCATGAAGTGAGAACAAGCCACCCAAAATCTGCCTTTCCGCTCCAGTTGCCACAGGAGGAACTTGGCATTGTGATTGATAGTGCCACTGATAGACATAAAATTTATCAGGTCTGAGAAGTAGGCCCTTCTGATTTTTGTAGTCAGGGTGGTAGTTTTCCAGGTGCAGGTCTTGCCAAGCTAAAAGATGTGTCAGCTTAGCCAAAGCACAATGCCCAGAAAAAAGAGAAGTCGGTTTATATTTAATACATGTGCTAGAACAGATGTTCTAGGAAAAGGGGATGAACCTTCAATGCTTAGATTAGAGCCTTGCTGTAACCAATAACCTGCTTGTGTTCTGTATTTGCTTATGATGAATTGATTGTACGTGCTTCATATTAGGCTAATGGGAGAGTGTATGATGCTATGTAAGGAAAGAAGGTGGGCTGTAAGGTCCTAGAGGGCACAAAGTGGTGGAATACCAAGTCCATGGTCTGGAAATCCCCAGGGTGTCCAAATGAGAAACTAGGAGGGAGAAAAGGGGAAGTTAGGAGAAGAATAGATGCCCAGGATGTTATGGACATGTGACTTAGGGGCATGAGGCACAGCCCAAAGGCCTGGTGCCTACTTTGTAAAGGAAAATCACTAGAGGAGGAGAGTATAAAATTTGTGGTAGACCAAGACAAAATCAGAAAATCTCTGCCTAGAGATTTCTCCTTATTGATCACTATTTGGTGTCATCAGGTGGTCATCTTGGGGTGTGTGTTTTGTGTGGTTGAGCCTAATTGTAAGTAATCAATAAAAACTCTGACTTTAATTGAAGTACACTTGAGTCCTGTTTGTTCCTTTTAGTTTATTTAGGGCTCAAAAATGAACCCCTCCTCCCCATCTCCAGACCTTCATAGAATTTTATTTCTAACACCAACCCCACATTTATCATGATGGTTAGTTATGCCATTTGTGAGCAAAGATGGTTTTCCTGCAGTGTTTTTCTGCACGATTCATTGTGTGTGTTTATTCCTCCCTCCCTAGTTCCACTCCTCTTCTGTATCATTTGTCTTTGCAGAATAAGGGAGGGAGGGGGGAGGACAAACATGCCAACAGGATGTTTTGGTATTTGTATTAATGTACCTTCATTATATATTTTATGTTTGTTTGTGTTCTCTTTTTCTTACAATAGAATTTCAATAAACTGCTAGGAAGGGAGAAGAAACCGAGGAAGAAGATTATATTTCCTTTCTCTTCTAAATGACCCCTGAGTTGCAAATGCCAGTCCCAATATGTATGATTAGCATAAATATAATTCAGAACATCCTCCTTTTATCCTTGGAACTATTCACAGGGTGAGCATGCATGGCAGAGTGTGTCCTAGCCTTCGGTGGAAAGAGAAAAGTACATTTTACTGGTATGATTTCATTTCCATTTCTGTGCCTGTGGGGGGGGGGGAAATCAGTCTTTGGGAAAGATCTGAACACTTATAGTCTAAAGCAATGAGTGGGCATAGCCTCAGACAGGTAGCTGTAAAAAAAGATAGTTGTGATGCAAATTGGTATGAATAGGAAAATTATACCCTGAATCACAGTACTGTAAAAATAGCAGAGGAACAGAATGTTAAGGACATGATTATGTTTCAAACATGTGATATAAATAACAGGAGGCTTAAGGAGGTTGAAAATGTATCACTAAAATAGCAATGGGGGTTGCCCCATGAAATGATGGTGAAGGTAATTTGTCTAGGATTTTTTTTTTGTCATGTAAAAGCAAATTATAAAAATAAGCAAAACACTATAAGACACGGCACAGTATCCTAACATTCATGTGTGGAAGGCACACAGAGTTTTCCTGCATTCTACTCCATTGCTGCAGCTTTTTCTGTCTTCCACTCAGATTACTCCCAGGGTCACAAAATCTCCACAGAGGAACAGCCATGAGAGTTGGTGCATGGGAGTGAAGAGGAAAAAGGGAAAGAAACTGTCCCCTGCGCCTCAGTGAGGATGCGCATGCAGAAGAAGAAGGGGGAGTGATCTCAAATCTTTCCCTCTTTACTCCAGCCCACCAACCTTCATGGCTGTTCCTCCCTGCAGGTCCCGCAACCTCTGGGCTGATCCCTCCAGGGGTTAGAAAGAGCCACAGCAATGGAAAAGAACTTGGGAGAACGACACCATCTATAGGCATGATTATTGTCAAGCATTACAAATCAGGCTGCCCCTGATAACTGTTTGAAAACTTCATCTGATACAGAATGCTGCCATTAGAATGGTGGTGGAAAGTCACACCCAACTTATGGCAGCCCTGTAGGGTACAAGGTAAGAGACCTTCAGAGGTAGTTTACCATTGCTTGCCTCTGCATGGTGACCCTAGACTTCCTTGGTCATCTCCCATCCAAATACTAACCAAGGCTGACCCTGCTTAGCTTTTGAGATCTGATGACACTGGGTTAGCCTGAGCCATTCAGGTCAAGGTACCATTAGAGTACTGACTGGTTTATGATGGTATGATTATATAATACCAGAGCTTCAGCAATTTAATTGATTACTTATTTGTTTCCAGGCACAATTTAACGTACCAGTTGTTACGTTTAAAGCCCTTCATGGTCTGGAACCCACATATCTAATGGGCTGCTTTTCTTCATATGATCCTGTGTGCCAACTAAGATCATCAGGTGCCTTCTTTCTGACAGCCCCCTCTATTTGGGAGGTTCATTCACCTACCGCTCACATTTTGCCCAACATGACACAGATAACTTCTGTACTCAGCTGTAGTGAAAGTAATTAATAATTAACATAGAGCATTGTGGAAAAGCAGGATATAAATATTTCAGATAGATAATAGACAGACAGACAGATGGATGGATAGATAGACAGATAGATAGATGACAGATAAATAGATATCCCACCATTTGCTGCTAAAAGCAATTGGTACTGAAGGAAGAGGGAACTCGGTAGTACCCATCACACTTTAGTTCCACCCTTCTTTCAAGAAGTTCAGGATAGTGCATATGATTCTCCTCTCCAGTAAAGTAGGTCAGGAAGTAGGCCACAAAAGGAGTTCCATGGCTCAGTGAGGGTTTGAACCTGGTCTCTCCATACCTAGTCTAATACTGTAACCATTCCACTATAGCGGCTGTCCTGAAATGAACTGTGAGCATGATGTTGTGGAAGAAGGGTTAAATTCCTGTGCTTTTTCCCTGATCAGCCCCCCTCTATACACACTGTTTTTAGATCTGAAAAAGGCACAATACAGGTGTTGCAATTGCAGCAGAAAACAGATCACAGTAGTAGTGGGAAAAGAGCAAAGGTGGTTGGTGCACTTTCAGAAACAAGATCATAGCACTGGGTTTTATTTTGTGATTTAGATTGCCTTAGTCATTGATGAGGACAGAAGGGATCCCTCCAATTCAACTCAACCTCACCAAGGCCATTGAATAATTTTACAGTCACAAAGAAAACAAGAGCCAAAGCTCCTGCAAATCTAATGCTGCCAGTCAAGTTCAAGGCTAACTCCTGACAATCAGCCATGGATCTTCTAGAAGGCCTGGACTCTTATAACCTTGTCTAACTTGTTCACTTCTCTTGCCTGGACTTAGAGTGGCATCCTCAT
This sequence comes from Gekko japonicus, assembly GCF_001447785.1. Taxonomy (NCBI): domain Eukaryota; kingdom Metazoa; phylum Chordata; class Lepidosauria; order Squamata; family Gekkonidae; genus Gekko; species Gekko japonicus. Next base: position 504,354 of record NW_015169797.1, on the reverse strand, counting down.
ATAATCTCTCTAGTTAGACGGGCTCTTAATAGCTGCTGAGTTACACAGACTCAAACAGGTGCTATATACCTGGTTCCTAGTTGCCGCAGTCCTCTAGCTGTTGCTGCTCAGCAATCACCTGCTATAAACAATTCAGTGGCTGGAAACTCAACCCAATACAAGTTTCAAAATAAAGCAAAATGAAGATAATTGTTGCTGAATTGGTCCCAGAGAATTAAGAAGAGTGGCACCCATTTGCTCTCAGTGAGAAGATTTGTTTGAATATATCTGAAAACTTTTCTTCAGACTGAAATGAAAATATATAATGGAGTGAACCAAGGTAGTTTACAGCTAAACTGACATACTGAGCAAGCTAAGGATGCCAGGCACCTCCTGGCCACTGGTGGGGGGATGTGTAGGGTTGCCAGATCCAGGGTGGAAAAATTCTGGAGACTTGGGAATGGAGTCAGGGGAGAACAGGGAAACTCAGTGGGGTACAATGCCATAGTGTCCACCCTCCAAGGCATTCATTTGCTCCAGGGAACTGATCTCTGTAATCTGGAGATGAGCTGTAACTCTGTGGCATCCCCAGGACCCACCTGGAGGCTGGCAAATTTTGGTCACTTTTGGTATTGACAATGGCTTTAAAAATTAGGGTACACCAAAAGTATGATTCATTCCGCAGAATGTACAGAACAGTAATGTTTAAGAGGGCATTTTCACGAAGGGTGTTCTTTCAGAGGGGCCGTGGTTCAGTGGTATAGCATCTGCTTAGCATGCAAAAGGGGACCAGGTTTAATCCCTGGCATCTCCAGTTAAAGGACCAGGGTGCTTGGGGGGGGAGAGAGAGAAAGGAGTTTGTAAGCCGCTCTGAGACTTGGAGTGAAGGGCGGGGTATAAATCCAATTTCCTCCTCCTCCTCCTCCTCATAGTAGGCTATGTGATAGACCTCTGCCTGAGATCCTGGAGAGCCACTGCCAGTCTGAATAGACAATACTGAACTTAATGGACTGATGGTCTGATTCAGTATAAGGCAGCTTTATGTGTTCATGTATTATTGTATAGATTACAATAGAACATTCACCACTGATATTTGTGTGAGCTGGTTTAGTCTTGTGGGGTAGACTCCCTGGTGGGTTCTGTTTGTTAGTTAGAACTGTAGATTGCATGAGCTCCCTTGTCCAGAAACTGTTGCTCCAGTCCCTGTACCTTCTTAATAAATTGATTTTTAAACACACCCATGCTGCTGTATGGTTCTAAGAGCAGGAACCTGAGTGAGTATCCTATTCCTGACTTGCAAGCAGTAGGGATCATCACATGGTGTCAGAAGTGATCCTGTTACTTCTTTGAGTCTCCAAGGCTGCGATCATACACCCAATTAGACTCAACATAGGTGCAAATGCCAGGCAGATTTAAAGGGTGTGATCAGACAAGAACATCTGGGGAGTGCCCCGCAGCCATTGGCAACCCGTTCTGCTCTGCCACAGAAGCGGAGTTAAAAGACACCAAGGGAAATCCGGTGGTTAACGGGTTGTGATGGGCCACGGATGGACTTTCCCATGTCTGATCACTCCAGCGCACTCTCATGGCATCAGGATGGTCTGATCAGGCCATCCCGACTTCATGCTGTTGTTTTTCCCCCCTTCACAGTATGTGCATCCTCACAAACTCCATAGGGAGCCCCCGGTGCAGAGGTGCGATTCATCAGTCCCTCAGTTATGCACATGGGGGGGAAATGGCACAAAAACTCCCGACTCACCCGCAGCTGCATCTGATCATGTAGTGACGGACTGCGCCCACAGCTTCAAAGGGAGGTGTGATCATGCAACTGCAGGTCAAATTCCTCCGGAGGAAATAGCCTCGCTTCCCTCCCACCCATTTTTCTGGCATGTGTGAGCGCAACCCAATGTTATACTAGAAAATTCTAGATTATAACCTTTATTCGATAGTAGAGCATTTCAAAAGATTTATCCTTTGTGGGGAATTTAGGACAGAACTGGAGATGATGGGAACAGAAATTAAAACTGTACCTAGTAGTCTCAAAGGCAGAAGAAGAGTCTGAGAATTATAAAATTGCAGTCTTGCGTCACTACATAGGAGAAATAGAAGATTTGTAATATGCAAGGGGCATTTGCAAACCCTGGCAATAAAACTTTAACAAAGGTTTTCACAGCTTTCAAATCTTACTGTGAACTCTGGAATAATCCAGTGTTTGAGAGATACCAGTTCTGGCAATTATGATATAATGAAACTGCTGGAAGAGATTATTTTGTCACAAAGCTTTTTAAAAAAGCAAGCCAAGCATTGTGAGTTTAGCCCATCTCAGGACATTATGCTAAGGGACAAGATTGTGTTCAATATAACTGATGGCAAGCTTAAGGAAAAAACTTTTAGAAAAACCCACATTGACCATTAAACAGGCTATGGATATTTACAGAATGAAAGGTCTTATCGGAGCCCAGGCTAGATCTGTGTCTGCAGAACCAACACTGCATGCAACTCAGCAAAAGTGAAACTACCCCAGCTCCCTGAACAATGAAGGCAAACTCCCAGAAATACTTCCACTGCAAGTAAGTGCCCTAGCAAGCACAAACAAGATTTGCAGTAAATGTGGAACTGCACACAACCCCAGGCAGAGTCCAGCCTTTGGAGCAATTGGTTATAAATGGTCCAGGAAAAATCATTTTGCAAAAGCATGCAGGCTTAAGGAAAACAATGCAAAGCTAGAAAAAGGCATGAGCATGCTATATTAATGGGTTTTATATCCAATCAGCCACTTTCTGGGACAGTGATCATTCTAATGCATGGTACAGCACCACTGCAGGAGCAAGGTAACCAAAGAGGTTGAGACAAAAAGAAGAAGAAAAGTAACTAAAATATAGCTATACACATGGTGCTAATGTACAAAATATCATATATAATTTAATTATACATTCAAAAGTGCTAAAATATTATTTAAAAACCACAGTCCTCTGGTTCTGCATATAAGTACCTATTCCTAATATAAAGGCAAATGTCCAATCATATAAATACAGGTTAAAAGGTAAATTATATCCATATACAATAACCAATACTAAACACATTTCAGCTAAAAGCCTTCCTCAGTGGTAAAATTCAAACTGAGCACTCCATAAATTTAACAAAAATATACATAAAACTCATCATATACAGAATGGACCTAAAATGAAGAAGGCAGGGTGGAGAAAAATAATTATCTATATGTGTGCTAAGCAACCATTTTTTAAAAAAAACATTTTGAAATATATGGAACTGGGATAACTACCTTACTCACACTGAAATGTTCACCTGTGGAGTAAGTGGTGATAAATATTCTTGAGATGCAACATGGGCAACTCATCCAGATGTATAATGTTTCATATGCCCATGGAGTTAAATTACACATAATGTATATGACTAAACAACTGCAAATTAAGAAATCTCCTAAATTTTAGGAAAAAGGTATATAGCTAACTGAAAAAACCCTAAATGGTGCAATATTTACCTGCTTAGGCCCAATGCAATCCTCAAATCTCCAATGGAGTGGTCAGGTACAAATAGAAAAGAATCAGCATTATGGTAGTCCACCCTCCTGAATATATGGAAAAGGTGGGGGTGGGGAAAATGTGATGCAAAAGAAGAGCGAGAGAAAATGAAGAAGAATTAGAATTTCGAAGAAGAGGAGGAGGAAGAGGAGATTAGATTTATACCCTGACCTTCGCTCCGTGTCTCAGAGCAGTTTACAGTCTCCTTTCCCTTCCCCTCCCCACAACGCACACACAAGGACATAAAGTGCTTCACAAGCAGAGACAGTGATCTCTGCTGTCTGATGCAGCTCTGTGTTCAGATAGTCTTACTTTAACTGGCCATGTTGTCATTCCTACATACAACAAATTGCATGGGCACTGTGTACAATAAATGACCCTTCTAGAGTTACAATGAACAAAACATCTAATATAGTAACTTCTGATCATTAAAGAATTTTGGAATACATTGGTTTTAAGGCAAAGGCCACAAACAGAACAATTGCCACATGGAAAGTAATCTTTTGGACTGCGCCCAACCCCTTCCAGGGTATCATCTGACGTATGTTCTTTAAGTGTACTCCTGACCAACATCTTTAAGATTTTCAGTCCTGTTGAAAGAAAATAGAGGTTTTGATCTACATCTAGGAATGTCAGAGAAAAGGTACCAATGTTTTTCAATTATATCCCTCACATCAGTATAAGTGCCATCATAAGTTAACGGAATGATTATCCTGTCTGTGCTGTTATTGCAAATCTTATGTGTCAATAAGGATTCCCTTGGTGTGTTCTTAGCTTTATAAAAGGCTCGTGTGAGAATTTTGGAAGAATATCCTCTATCCTTTAATTGTTCCATAAGGATGTTGGGTTGTCTATAAAAATCTATATCATGGCTGCAATTTCTTCTGATCCTTAACATCTGAGAAAAAGCTCCATTTATCTTCAGGAGATAAGGATGGAAACTATTACCTGCTAAAAAAGAGTTAGTATCTGTGGGTTTTCTGAAAGCATCAGTATGTAATTCCATACCTTCCTTTGTAATCAAAACACCCAAAAAGTTAATCCTAGACCTGTCATATAGCATTCTAAATTTAATACTGTGATGTATAGTGTTAGTATACTGCCCAAACTGGACAAGGAGCTCCTCTGAAACTTTCCAAATGATGAATATATACAAATACCTTTTATATAGGATGATGCTGTCCCTATAGAAATTATTATCCCTCTGGAGGATGGAGGTGTTTTGTAATCTGTCCATGAACTAGTTTGCTAATTCTAGGGCAAATTTACATCCCATGGCTGTACCTGAGATTTTCCAAAAGAATTGTCCTTGAAACTGGAAAAAAATTATTTGCCAAACATAACTCAGCCAAGTGGCATAAAAAGACATCAGATGTCTGAATCTATGCTGGACTCAAGCATAGATTTAAGTGCCAGAACAATGCCTGTTTTCAGTCTGGTAATGTATCATTCCTGTTTTATGCAGATCTGTTTCAGTATGCTGTGTTCTACTTGCAGTGAGTCTTTTCAGCTTTATAAATGTAATATTCATGCAGATGTGACATGCTATGGACAGTGCAGTCTACCAGGTATCAACCCAGTTTAGGATCCCCACCTGAATTTATTCAAATGTAGGGGGAAAGATGAATGGTTTGGAATACCTGGGGAACCAACTGGTAGACTGATTACTTTTGTTCATGATCACCAGCTCTTTAAACCGTGGGTGCAATTCTGTGCAGTTATTCGAGTCTAATGCCAATGGAATCAATATACATACACTGGACTGAATCTACACAGGATTGTGCTGTAAGTATGCTTCATCACATAGTCTGGAAATCTACTCTTTTAATTCAAAGGGGAATCTCTCGTGTTTTTAATAGGAAAAAATATTTTGTTTCACCATTGATTTCCCTCAGCATGTTACCCTTTGCTGAGCTCCTATCAGTGTTGATAACACAACCTTTTCATTTTTAACATGAAATGGAAGTTTGATCCATCCTTTCTGGATTTTTTAAATTGGTTAGACTCTATTTTAGCATACTGCCTGGAGCATAGACCATAGAGGGCAAAGATATGGGTTTAAGGTGCTGTGTAAAGTCCAACTAAGCATGTATTTCAAAAGATTTACATCTGAATTAAAGGAATCCAAGAATAAAAGCAAGAGCTAGCTGTTTCAGAAGATTTTTTTTTAAAGCCTTGGGGTTAACTGTTGTTTACTCAGGTGGAGTCCTGGCTTTTTGTCCTGACTCGTTGTCATGGCATCCAAACTGAAGATGAACAAAGCTGTGAAGGGTCAAAGGCTACCTAGATTTTAGGTATGCTCTAATAATGATCAGTAGGCAGAATATCTTCCTTTGTGGGGGACTTTTTAATAGCTGGCTCAGCCTGAGCCCAAGAAAAGGGGTACCAGCCTACCAGCAATGACCGTACAGAATCATCTCTAATGTGTATTGCTCCTTTGAACCAATAGCCAAAAGTCTTGTGTTTTATGACTTCCCTTTCTCTCTTTTCTGTCAAAGACAATAGGAGTGTCACTCGTTATGAGAGCAGTTGCTGTACTGCCAGGCAGACTGACAGAATCCAACAGTTGCTGAATTTGTTGTATATTTAATCCCTATGGTGTCACCATGGGCCTTGGTTTGGAAGACGGGCTTTGGACTAAGGCAGGGAGATAATGGAAAGGTTGATCTGAATTCCCTGTATGTTAAGACAGAAGTAAGCAGAAGACTAACTACCAGGGGTCATTTGGGGGGGGACGCGGGGGGATGCCATCCCCCCGGGTGAGGTGCAGGAGGACGGGGCCTGGAGCTCCCTGCTGGTGCTCGCTGGAGGTCGCCGCCGGCTGTGGGAAGGACACACTTCCGGTGATGTCAGGGGGTGTGGCATATGCTAATGAGTTATGCTAATGAGTCCCCCTAGCTCTTTTTCTACGAAATGACCCCTGCTAACTACTATTGAGTAGCTCACTCAGCAACTATCTTTGTGAAGTTCTTTGGAAAAGGAACAGTAAATGCAGCAGCCAAATGACAATATACTGGAGCTGTATATCCTTGTCTTCATAGCAAACAATTATACATGAATAATAACACCAGCCCAAAGTCTAGTGTATGCTAGCTAAGATGTCCTTTGGCTCTACTTGAATCATTTTGCCTGCATGTAGCTTTGATTCTCCAGGGACAAGAAAAATGTAGTGTCCCAGCAATCCCAACAATTGCTGAAGAAGACACACCAAGATTCAAATAAAACTGGAGTACAACATAGCCTGTGAGCAAGAACCCAGTGCCGTTTGCAGTCCATCTTAAGAGCTGGGAGCAGTCCTCACCCAGCCATACAACTATAACCTTGTCAGTTTATAAAAGCAAGAGTCAAGGAAGCCTTTGCCATATCACAGGCTTTCTGAGACATACACACTGGATTGCATGGGACGTGCAAGAAGCACACACAGGAAGCACACACAACAGTAAGTTCATTAACTGGAGTCATATTGAAGTAATATCAGTAAGTTAGTTAATAACCAACATCACTTTAACAAAATGGCAGGCCTCGGCAACATTAATTCCCTTTCAGCTTATTGATTCCCCGAGCAATAAAGTAAATCCCTTTAACATTTAGGCAAAAGTGTATTAATTTTGGAAGATCAGCAAACAGCAGGTTTGTCTCTCAGACTTAAGGTCATAACTTTGGGGCTCGGCTGGGGGAAGCAAGTGTATGCTGAATGTAAGCAGCACCAGGTTAGATCAAGGAAGGCTTAAGATTCAAACAAACATCATAATGAAAAAACAGACTTAAAAGATCCCTGTAGTTATGATGATCATTTCAGTCCCTAATTCATTCATCAGATGGCTTTGCTACCAATTACACAGAGTACAAGGGTACTATTGAGATTGCATGCAATCTTTAACTCATTAACAGGTGAATGTGGAATGTTCTGCACAATCCTCAAGATGTACGGGGGGGGGAGCTGCAAGAACTTGTGGAGAACATTTCCTTTTCTCTTCCCCCCACTATTTCTGCTTTCCCTTCCCTGAAAGTCCCCATAGTCCCTCCCCTATTTCTCCTGTTTCCTTCTCTCCTACCCACCCACCAGATAACCTACTTTTATCTACCACCATCTTCAGCTTTTCCTTCTTCCTTCCCCTGGTACCCTCTCCCCAGGATAACTCTGGCCATCTTGTGCAGTGCTGATCAGGCCCGGTTATGTGATGGGGAACCTGCAGGGACTTGTGGGCAGGGTTCCCTCTAAGCTGTGGAGTCCTGTGAGCAAAAATTCTACTTTCTGAGCTACTGGCATTAAAGTTGTGAGCAAGTGATTTGGCTACTGCATAAATTAGTTTGCTCCGGAGCCATCTTTCCTGAGCTAAGACAAAAATCTGCGAGCCAGAGGCTAAAAAACTCAGAGCTAGCTCACACCAACTCAGCTTAGAGGGAACACTGTTTGTGGGGGTACCTTACTTTTCCCTGTAACCACCTCCCCACACTATTTCCTCCTTCCGATCTCCTGGCAGCCCTCATATCCTCAACTTTCCCTGCTACCTTCTCTCCTTCCCGCCTGCCCACCAGCCTACCTTTTATCTGCTCTCCCCCCCCCCCCCATCTTCAGCTATATTTGTTATTTATTTACTTTGGATATACTCCATCTTTTTCCACAATGGGAACACAGCACAGCTTAAATCATTCACCTGTCCTCCATTTTAGCTTCATAACAATGAAGTAGGTTAGGGTGAAAGTGTGTGAATGGCCCAGGGTCACCCAGTGAGTTTCCACAGTAGAATAGGAATTTGAACGTGAGTCTCCCACATCCTAATCTGCAACTCTAACTACTACAATACACTGGTTATCATGGGGTGACTGCTGTTGAATAGAAGCAAGCAGCCTAGCCTGAGTGAGTTATTCAAGTCATGGAGTAACAAGTTTCCCAGTGGTTGCTGCTGGTCCTGGTCATTTGAGCCTCCCTCAAAGAGATCTCTGAAATAAGTGTATGTTTGTTTATACTGTATAATTTGTTTAGTGAATGGTGTTGAAGGCTTTCACGGCCGGAGTTCATTAGTTGTTGTAGATTTTCCAGGCTGTATGGCCATGATCTTTGCATTGTAGGGCCTGATGTTTCACCAGCAGCTGTGACTGGCATCCTCAGAGGTATAACACAGAAAGATGGAGTACTCTCTGTGTCAAGGTGAGAAGAAAAATGGTAGGCAGGTAATTTATATCTACTCAGGAAGGTGGAGGTAGGGCTGAGTCATTATCATGTAGGAGTTCCCCAGGCTGTGACATGCTAATGGAGGAGCTTTCCTGAGGAGGTTCTTTTGTATATGGATTGTTTCCTGAGGATGCCAGTCACAGCTACTGTGAAATGTCAAGTCCTATAATGCCAAGACCATGGCCATACAACCTGGAAAATCTACAACAGCTAATGAACTCTGGCTGTGAAAGCCTTCAACAACATAGTGTTGTGGTTGCCTAACAATGGCCACTGATGGCATGCATTTCTTAAAGCTGCAGGTGTTGCTTTTGTCATTTGGAAGGTACTTAACACCCCCTGTGGTTTTTTTAAAAATTTCAGATTTTTCTTTTAACATGGGCCTTTTCTCAGGTTTGTAGAAAGATCTGTCTTGTCTGTTCATAGTCCCTGTCTCTGGATTTAAGTATCCGCAGATGGAGCCATGTTGAGAATTAGATATACTGACAGATGGTGACCCATGGGAAAATTCCCCCACTGATTCCTGCTTTATCCTCTGACTTGACACCCCCAGTCACCTTTCTCTACCATTCCCTTTCGCAGCCACCTCCTCCTCTCATGTTTTCCCATCCACACTGTACTTCAATGTGGGCAGTGGACTGGCCTTGGAGGGGTGGGGAAAGGGTGGTGGTGGGGAATCTGAGGGAGTCTGTACACTTTTAAATGACCTTCAACTTGGAAGCAAACAAGGGGGAAATTGTAAACAAGGGGGGAATTGTCACAAATGCACTCTCAGAAAACCCAGGGAAACAGCAAATGGAAAGCTGAAGTGAGGAAATGAAAAAGAAGGGTGGAATGAAAAAAAAACAAACCCTGATGGACATACACAGTGAAAGTGAGGCAAAACACCCATGCATAATAGGCCTAAGTATATCTCTTCCAAAAGTACAGGGAATAGTCGACAATCCAAGACACTTGCATAGTTCAGATTGGAATCTATGGTATATTGGTCCTGAAAGCCAGGCTTGGCCTATCCTATTTGCAGGTTTTTCCTAGGACTATGTAAGTCTGCAGAATCTATTTGAACAGGGTCAATATGGGGGGGTTGACCTTAACAACTGTTATTTTAGCTTTAGCATTCTGAAAAAGTGTATTGTCTGTCTCCAACTACTGTTAAACTCTTGGAAAGCAATCCTAGGCAGGTCTACTCAGAAGTTAATTCTATTGTATTTAATGGGGATTACTTCCAGGCAAGTGTTCATAGGACTGCAGCCATAAAGTAATACAACCTGACCATTGGTTTTCCTACTCTGGGGCAGGTTTGTCTAGTTTCTCTGTTATTGCTGTGGTAATAGGGCTACCACATGGCAGATATCTCCATGGTTCCTCTGCCCCAGGGTCCTGGAAGTGGCCATTGTTGAAGCGATGAAGCACTGACCGCAGACAAGCCGTGAAGAGGTCCTCGGAAGGCGCCGCAATTAGAACATCATCAAAGAAGGGGATGACTCCAGGAAGCCCTTTAAGGAGAGAGTCCATCAATTGTTGAAAAATACTCGGGGCTACGCTGACCTGAACTGCAGGCGCTGCACCCTGAACACCCCCTTGTGTTTTACAATGGTCTGCG
>NW_015169797.1:479559-493808 GCF_001447785.1 Gekko japonicus | reverse complement strand
TATGCACAATTTTGGAAAACAGAGAAAGTACCAGAAATTGAAGACTGGATACAAAAAGTTCTGTTCATGGCAGAAATGGATAAAATTACGAAAAAGTTGAATAACAAAGAAGATGATGTGTTTTTTCAAGAATGGAGTGACTTTAAAATATATTTGGAAAAGAACTGGGATGTGAAACAAAATTTAATATGTTTAGAGCAATATTAAGTCAAATGATGTTATCTTAAGATTGTAATGATAAGAAAATGATATAATTGATGATGTAAAGTAATGTGGAGTGGGGGGGGAAGCATTGCGGGAAGCCACCGGAGGGAAGGGAGGAAATGGGAATGGGGTAGACAATGGAAAGGATGAAATGGTTTATTTCTATATGTTGAATTCCTAAGAAAAATAAAATTTGTTTACCAAAAAAAAAAAACTGCGAGGAATTCTTGGCACACGTCACTGTAATCCCCGTGCCCCAGGTGGTTGATGCCCATCACTGCTAAGCCCAGCGCATTGAACCAGGAGAGGCCTAGGAGGCTGGTGAGTGGGGCCTTGACAACGACCAGTTCCAGGAGGCCATCAAAAGCCCGATACTTTACGCAGAACTGGCCCACCCCCTTGATGGCCACTGGGTTCCACTGGAAATCCCGCAGCCAGATCCCTGTGGACTCTAGTTTGGGATCCCCATTCGGGCACAGGCTGCGGAGGGTCTCTTCCAGATTATGGACAGGGATGACCCCGTGTCTAGCTCCATTACGCAGGGAGTGCCCTAAATTACTATAGTCACATTTAATTTGGGGGTGGACCATTGGGGAAGGTAATGTACTTGGTTGTTGTGGATCGATGTGTAGTGGCTGTTGTTGGCCCCATGATGCGAAGAGGCAGTCTTCCACAAATGGCAAACTCAGGCGATGTGTCCCTGTTTGTTGCACACCCGATAGATGGTGTCCTGGAATCGACAGTTCTTGCGCTCGTGCATCTCGCCACAGCTGGTGCATGGTGTGGGACCAGAAGGCTGCATGGAGCTGCATGCTGTGGGGTGGCTGGCGGCCTGCTGGCAACCCTTGCTGCTGTTGGGGCATGGGTGATGGGTCACCTGGTGCATGCCGTCTTCTTCCTTGAAGACATCGGATTATGAGGCGACGGATGCCTGGTGGACGGAGTGTGCCTGGCGGTCCCTTTGCATTTTCTCAAACGCTGTCACCGTCTGTAGAGCAGTGTCGAGCATGAGGTCAGCTTGTGGCATGAGCTTCCGGTGAAGCTTTGGCTCCCGACCTCCCCATAGGAATTGCGTTAACAGGGAATCTGCCAAGTCCGTAAACTCACAACCGCTGGCTATCCGGTGGAGGTCGGCGAGGAACTCCGTGATCGATTCTCTGGATTTTTGTGGCTGCGAGATGAAGTCCATGTGGACTGCCTACTTTGATGGCTTTGGGGCATAGAAATTATTGAGCGGTGATCAGCTCATTGAATGTGGCCATTTCTAGCGTCTTTGGCACCATGAGGCTTGTGGCCAGCCGGATGGTGGCAATGCCACAGGTACTCAGCAGCCACAACTTCTTGATTCCAACATCCGTGGTGCCCTGGATGTTGAGGAAGTGCATAAGCTGAGCTACCCAGGCCTCCCAGTACTCGGGATGGTTTGGGTCAAACGGTGTCAGTTTCTGTCCCGGAACTGCAGCCATGACCCATTGCGGTAGCGGGGGTGCCGGGGCCTGATGTGAAGAATCAGACGCCTCAGTGGGAGTGGTGGGAGGCTCTTGGGGTCCTCCGTGGTTGCCGGTGCAATGTTCCGGAGCAGTGGAGTCAGGCGAGCTCTTGGGATCCCCCCTTTGTCGCCACTGAAAAGTACTGGAAGCGGAGGCTCAGCATAGTGAATCAGCTCAAGGTTCATTGATTACATCAGGAACTTGAAGATAACTTTGGCCAGCCGCAGGCTGGCTTATATGCGTGAACACACCACTCCCAAACCACACCCAGCACACACACCAAGCCCAGTGGTAGGTTCTATTTACATGCAACAGACCTGGTTGGTCTACTTTCAGATCCAGGCGAACCCATTGGTGCGCCCTAGGATCTGAAGTGGCTATTGTTCGTACGGGTCTGTTTTAGACTGCATGGCTGGGCCCACATGGCCGCAGCCAACTTTACTTAATACATTACATCCTCCTCTTCAGAACCGTCTAGACATATGACACTTCCTTATAGTAAGTCAGATTATTGATCTACATATTTCAGGACTGCCTACTCAACTGGCAATGACTAATGTCCCAGGTAGAGGTCTCTTTGTCAGTCTTGCTACATGACACCTTTATAAGGTCCACAGTAAGGAACTATTGCTCCCCCACCCTCTTCACATGAGAGTTATGGAATCTAGCCTCTGTTGAAACAGACGTTAGAGCACTTGCATTCTACCATAATGGGACACCAAACTAAATTCTAGCAGAAAGCCTGCACCTTTTGGGAAGTCAGTTTAATCGCAAAGTCTAAAAACCACCAGAAAAATGTAGGAAGGGCAGAAGCAGCAGCAAAATAGTAATCCAAGCAGTGGAGGTGAGGTTTCAGCGTTCTGAGGGCTTCAAGATGAACTCCTGAAGCTTGCGATTTGTATCAAAAGCCCCAAGGGCCAGAATAACATTACTATTTTTAAAGAGTTGGATTCTGGTTCCTGGACCCAACTTGTGTTCCCTGCAGCCGCACAGTAGCTATCGGGAACAGCTTATTTTTAAAGAAGAAGAAGAAGAGGAAAGTCCAAATGGGCTTGGAATGGCACCACAGGAGGAGGAAGTGCTTCTGCCTCCCCCTGCAGGCCATTTACCTGCACAAAAACCACACTGGGGAGTTATTTCCCCAATTCTTTTGCTCCATGTGGAGTATCTAATGCACATGGAGCAGCAAGATCATAGAAATAACAGGAAAGTTCTCTCTCCTCTCCAAAACTCTAAATTTGCTCATACTGGGGGGGGGGGCCTTTCACAAGCCCCCAAGCACACCCATGCCCCTCAGACTCCCTAACCTGACTATTGTAACTGAGGTTGGTAGAGACAGCTGCTCACCTATCAGTGATGGGATGAAGGGAGGTCCCTTCCATCTCCCTGATGCCTGGAATGACTGTTGCTATGGGAGTATACCAGGCAGCAGGCACCCCGGGAAGAATAATTTTCTTAGAGTGCTTAGTGCCCTTAATATAGATACTAAGCCCAATGGCAAACTACATGTCCCAACTCCTGAAGCCCCGGACATCCCTTCCCTTTCTCCCACCACCACTCCACTGCCATATAGTTGCTACAGCTGCAGCCAGTATGCAGAAGGGATTATTATTAGTGGAAGGAAGTATTCTCTGATTTAGATTCAAATCTGAACTCACTGTCATAATGCTCACCTTGTGTTGAAAGTGGGTACTATAAGTCACAACGGTTTGTATTCAGAGTGAAGGGATTATGAATTATAGGCAACAGAGAAACATCTGGGAACTTTCCCTCTGTAAAATCACCCTAGTGTGAGGCAATTTTGGAAACTGGGATGAGGTCAGCATGTCTTCAATTATTTTAGTTCTTTAGGTTAACCAAAGAAAAGCCTATGCTGGCCACATTGATGGCAGTTCTGGAGATAACCAAGAATGGTTTCAGGCACCAAGGAATGGCTCTTAGCAAAAGATTATCACCCTGATGAGTTGCCAAGGAGTTCCACATCTCTCTGAAAGCAGCCTCACGTTAAAATGTGTATGCAGTTTGAGATGGCATACGTTATAGAATGTTCCACATTAAAAGCACTAAGGAAACAAATAGAGGTCTTGTGTAGCTTTAGCACTGGAGTTGGGGAGTAAAGAAGAGGATTTAGTGAATTATATTTTATTCAATTAAACCCAGTTTGGGTTTATCAAAGTCTTTATAGGCCTGGGCTAATGTACCATGTACTACTCTGTGTGTCTACTGATGTTCCAAAGTTAAAATTAATGTACTAGAACTCACTTGTTACTAGCTTTCTGAAAGGACTAGCTACATCTCTTGACTGCCTCTTCATTTAATTAAACCCAGGAATGTCCCAAAGGGGGGGGGGACCCTTTGTGCTCACTTACTGAGAATCCTCAAATCAACTATCAATTCAGAGCAGAAGAAAATCACAGAATGATTGAACTTTGCTTCCTCCTGTTACTGGGCCAGAACAGCACATCTGAGCATTTGCCCAGAGCCTCCAGCAAATTTAACAAATGTCTCCCATCTGGCTGCCAGGTGCATAATGCATGGATCTTGTTGCACGTTACCACAGGATAAACCAAGTTCTTTAGGGCTCCCATGGGTCATGTTGCATGCATATAAAAATAAATAAATTAGAAAAAGATAGGCAAGCAGTACTGCCATGATCAAAACCGTGGGTGATTTCTCACGAGAGCTGCCTCGCAGCACAGCGCCGTTTGCCTCGACACAAACGTGTCAATTTCACACCCGAAGCTCCGGGGCTGCATTTTGTCTCGGGGCTTCGCCCAATTTCCCCCGCAGTTTCGTGATCCTGGTTTTTTGAGGATCATGAAACTGCGGAGGAAATCGGGCAAAGCCCCGAGTCAAATGCAGCCGCGGAGCTCTCGTGAGAAATCACCCCTTGTTTTTGACAAGTCAGCACCAGTTGTTCCCTGAACCCTTTAAAAGTTCTCAGCCCTGAGCGGAAAACTTAGATGGAAAGGAGGGAATATATCTTGCTTTATGCTAGGAGTTCTCAGCTCCCACAGTGCCTTCAGCATATCACAACAAGAGGTAGAAAAGGTTAACACGGTACCCTCAGTATTCTATGTGAGGTCTACTGAAGGCAAATTGCCTCAGGGATGCAGAAATCCAGGGGCTGATATTGCTGATAAAGACTTTCCTTGCAATAGCTTTTGATCTGAAAGTTTGTTTGAGGCACATGTGACATGCATTGGAGAAGCTAGTGAGTCTAATGGCAAGTAGTGCCTTTTTCCAGCTACATTTGGCACAGAAATTATTTCCCTTCATGGATCCTATGATGATGAAGACGACGACAATGACAATGACTAAATTACTGTTCTGTCAGCCTATGGTTTCTGAACAGTTGTACGATGAGCCACCACAGTTGAAAGGAATTTGGCTATGGCCAGAGTAATTTCTTTTGTTCATCCCTCAGAAGCCACATCACCTTAGCAGGGGGTGACACAGAGGGCAAATCTTCAAGGATTAACCGACCTAGCCATGATAGTCCATATCAGGGTAATCTTTAAAGAAGTCTATAGCAACATGCTAAGCGTTGGGTTGGGAGGGAAGGGTGGCATGGTATTGGCTGATCTTAGAAGTTAAGCAGTGTTGGGGCTTGGATAGGAGACCACCAAGGAAGACTGCAGAAGAATGCAATAGGACCTTTGTTTCTCACTGTCAGACTCCTGGTCAAGAGACTCCCAATAACACTCTCTTTGGCGGTGATTTGTTTATTGAGATATCCACATGATCCAGGCTAAAAGAGTACCATGTCAGAACTGAGGTTCAGGTGGGAGAATCCAAAGATATAGACAGTTCAAACTAAGGCCCCTCTAACCTAACTAATCACACATCTCAGCCAGCCTGCCTAGCTCTTGCATTCACTAACCACCACCACCACCACCACCGGAACATATGATCCCGTTATCTACAATAGCAAACTGGCACAGCTTTGTTCTCAAGGACGTTCCTCTAGGAGGAAGGTATCTTAAAGAAGAGTTACAATGCCTAGGATAGAGCAGTTCACACACTCAGCCATTTACATATACCCCGTAGGAATTTCCCTCCCCTCTGTAACTATAGCAAACTAAGCCGAGTTTGACACTCACTTGCCTTGAAAGCTGCTTGCTGGGGTTGCAACTCAAAGGCATTTTATACACATACACACAAATGTGGAATTCCCCTTGAAGACAATGAAAAAGTTACAACTGATTCAAAACACAGCAGCATGATTATTGATGGGGTTGAAGTATTATGTCTGTACACACCCAATTCTTTGATTTTGCAGTGCTGTCATGTTCAATTGCTGTCATTTTGCAGTGCTGTCATGTTCAATTGCTGCCATTTGCTGTCATGTTCAATTGAAGGTGCTGGTTTTAACCCTCAGAGCTTTTCATGTCCAGGGACCTTCATATCTTTTGGTCTACCTTTCTGCATATATACCCATGCAGAAATTTTGATCATATTCCCAGACTTTATTAATGGAACCTTCCTATAAAGCCCTGAGACCAGCTTCAGCCTGGGCTCCAGCCTTTCTGTTATTGGTCTGGTACATTAGAGCAGTTTTTTCTGAGCAAGAGAGGAATATGTATAACAGGAAAATCTGCAAGGCAGGACTGCTTTGGTATAGAGGTTTGCCCTGACCTGGATGGCCCAGGCTAGCCCAACATCATCAGATCTCAGAAGCTAAGCAGGGTCAGCCCTGGTTAGTACTTGGATGTGAGACCACAAAGGAAGTCCAGAGTTGCTACGCTGAGACAGGCAATAGCAAACTACCTCTGATAATCTCTTGCCTTGAAAACCTTTTGCTGGGGTCACCAGAAGTCAGATGCAACCTGATGGCACTTTCCACCACCACCTACTGGTTTGCGGGACTTGGGCTCTTGGAGGTTTGGTTCTCTCCTGTTTTATTGTCTGAGTGATATTTCATTAGGATGGACTGCTGTTTTTTGATATGCAAGCCCCTTAAATATGGCTTCTGGAACAAAGTAGAATATAAATATTTTACATAAATGTTAATCTTTAAACATTTTGATATTTCATTAGGATGGACTGCTGTTTTAAATTTTGAGAGGCAAACCCCTTAAATATGGCTTCTGGAAAAAAGTAGAATATAAATATTTTACATAAATCTTAATCTTTAAACATTCTGAAACCTGGTGTCATCATAGCTGGGAGGAATGGTGTAGCTCACCTTCACACCGAAAATGATATCACTTTGAAATTAAAGGGTGCTCATGGATAGAAAGGTCACAAATCAGATAACAGGACTGGAACCTATAGATGGCTGGTAGTTGTCATTTAATTCGATCCCCTTACTGTCACTTCTGTTTTCTGGTTTATTGTTCCCCTGGGTTTTTTTAAAAAAAGATTTGTAATTTTGGATGTGTTTCTTTCCTTGTTCTCAATTTTTGTGAATGTCGGGAGTTGGGCCAAAGGTGGCACAGGCCACACCATCAGAGCATGGAATGAGTAAGGCAAGGGCACCAACTCAAGCAACATAGTCAAGGTCTGGTCCAAGGTCAAAGCACAGAGTCAAGAGCCATCAGTAGTCTGGTCTGAGGGCCAGTCCATACAGCAAGGTCTGAAAGTCCAAGAGTTATCTATGAGCAGGTTCAAGGGCGAGATGAAGGTAGAGTCAGGGCATGGTCTGAAGAGTCACAGGAACGAGGCAGGATCCAATGCAGTGGTCACAGTGTCGGAAGGATTTTGACTTGTTGCTTCCATGCCTAACAGACTCCCTTGGCTGGTTGTTATAGCCATATGCTGAAGGGTCACACTTGCAGCCAGCTGCTTGAGGGTAATCCTGCAGCTCCTCATCTTTGCTATCAGCAAGCAGTTCGCATTGGGCCACAAGGCATGCACTTTGTTGTCTCTCCTGTTGCTCTGTTCTTAGCCTCCGTCTGTTGCCCTGTAAGGGTGTGGGTGATACTGGAGGGCTAGAAACGACCAACTGAATTTCACACATTGGATCGGGGATGGAGGGTGTCTGTGGCTCTGCATCAGCTGTTCGCTATGAACCCTAACAAGCCTGCCACTCATCTTCCTCCTTGCCAGCTTCTGTTGATTCAGAGATGTCTACACGGGGCTCCTCTTCTCCTCAGGAGTCCTCTTCTCCTGAGGAGTCCTCGCTATTGCTGAGTCCTGGCTGACCCACAACAATGATTTGCCCAATTCTTAAAATTCTCTTGTGTATGGACGATCCTAGGACTAGCCTGACTTACCTGAATAGGAGCCTTCTTAGTGGGAGCGCAACTCCCCCATCATCATCATCATCATCATCATCATCAAAGGGGTGGGCCACGCTGGGCCCAGTGCCACCACCAACCATCAAGAACAGGCTGGCATTGTCGGACCCAACACTGCAGCCATCTAAAGATCTGGAGCCATAGTGGGGACTGAGAGCAGAGTTGGGAGGGAGGTAAGCCTTGACTCCAGGTCCCTCACCAATCTATGAAGTCATGAGCCAGGCACTATAACTGCCAATGCCTGAAGTGATTCCCCTATGCCAGCTGATGGTCATTGGCCAGCGCTGGGGAGAACCCAGGCCTAGGCCACATGAGAGAATCTTTCAAGGCTGGCCAGATCTACCTAGATGCAGTCAATCCTGCCTCATTAGAGAGTAGCCAGGGGAAAAGGATCCAGCCTGGCAGAGGCACAACACAGTTTAACAGGGAAGTAGAAGCGGGGGGAGGGGAGAGCTGGTGGGGTTAAAGGGAAGGCTCTTCTCCAGGGCCAGGGGACTGGTCCAAGCCGGATCAACTGGGACAGAACCAGAATTTTGGGAGGGGTATAAAAGAGGGACTCTAAAGCCAGGTGAGGAGGAGAAGGAGGGACAGGAAGCCTGGTTGTGAGGCCAAGGGTTCCAGGGGCAAGAAGGGAAGATGCGAGGTGCTGAAAACCTCAGTCTCCCAACCCTTTTCCGAGGCCAGTGGAGACCTACATAGCCAAATGTGATGGAGGAGAGTGGGGGAGCCATGCCAGCAGTAGAGAGTCCTCACATTTAGGTAAGACTTAGAAATGTTCATATTTATTTTAAATAGGTATATGCTCACCTTTCTCCCATGCATCTAAGGAGGGGATGATGATAAAAAATAACATCCAGGCATTCAGATCATCTTGGGAGGTCTTTTTTGGTGTACCCCAATGTCTGAAATAGGGTGGAAGGCTACCAAAAAAATGCCATGAATGCCATCCCCGCTGCAGCCCCATTGAATTCAGATTAGGAATGTTGAATATGCTGGTAGGTCCTCAGAAGAAACTCAGAAGAAGGTTATGAGCCTTGGAAGCACAAAAGGTGGAAATGGAAGGCAAAAAGGGGGACGTTTAGAAGAGATTGAGCATGGGGAACCATCCAGAGGAATGTACAAAGTTCAGGATAGAGGAGGTTGGAACCCTGGTTAAATTTATGGACACCCTACAGAAGGACTAGGAAATAGAAAGGAGAGGTGGAGAATGTGGGTGATGAACCAGAATCATGATTGCATGTGTAAAGAAAATGGAAGACAGAGAGGAAAAGTAGAATTGGCTGCAGAAAAATAAAAATTAAATGCTTTGAATAAATTTATGTTGATGTTGTTTGCATTTGTGAAGAGCCAAACAAGGAAGCCTGTTATGATGAGTCTGTGTTAGGCCTGCAGATAGGATTGCCACAGATGCATCCCTAAACACCCAGGAGACTTGGGCACGGAAAAAAGGACATCATAAATGTCACTTCCGACTAAAACAGGCAGTGTTGGTACTATTACTAGAAGAGACAGGTTTTTAAATAATCATACACAAAATAGTGAGGCTATGTCTTGCCATCCCATTGAAATATCACTGCAACAAAGTGGACTCTGCACTAGCTTACTTTTACAGCAAGTTCCATTGAAATACTGATATTAAAGCAGCTGTTACAGAAGAGTAATGATGCAGCTATGACCTGAATGCAGGACCTAGCAGTTCTCTTCATCAACAGAAACCACCACCGCGTATTTGTTGGCTTTGTAATTCCCTCTGTACAATTCACACTGGCCTACTGTTTTGACTTCTACCTGTGTTCCATGACCTTTTACAGTACATAAACTGTATCAAAGCAAGCAAGCATCTCTCTCTCGTGGAGGGTTATTGCACAGACAAAAATAGTATGCAATACAATCTAGGCCACAGTCTGTCCAATGATAGTGATAAAAAGCATATCAGGCTCTGAATCAGGAAAGCAAAACGATTGTGGGAACAGGGTTTTACTCTTTTACACAGGAAAGTGCTGATAAAACAAGAAAAGAAGTAATCCCAAACCTCCATACCCACACCTCTTCTAATATTCCTTGAATCACTTAGAAACAGAATTCTTTATTACTAAGTATTTACACTTAAAATAGTCACAGATCTAACCCAGGAATTTTGTCCTACACTGTGTAATCAACCCAACTAATTACTTGTTTTCAAACAGTAATTAAATATTTCCCACCTACCTACCTACCTACATAAGTGTGTTTATATCTTTATAGAGACATATTCATCTTGGGGGGGGGGATTAAAGTCATGAGGAAAGGGTGTGGATGAAGGGGCAAGTCCTCAGCCGTAAAAACAAGATTATCATCCAAATCCTTCCCTGGTCACTGAGAATCACAAAACATCCACCTTCCTCAGTCTTTTTGTACAGCTATTCACCCACATCCATCAGCTTGCTTATGAGTAGGCCTTTACTCATAGTAATAACCTCACCGTACATGTGTACATAAGTACTGTCAAGTCCCAACTGACTTACAGCAACCCCAGCAAATGGGTTTCAAGGCAAGTGAAAAGGTGGTTTGCCATTGCCTTCCTCTGCAGAGCTGTTATGTATTAGGGCTGGAATATTCCAGGACTGGGTACCAGAGACTGGCTGAGCTTGGAGCTCTAGAACAATAGCCCACCAGGACTCTGGATGAGAAACTAATGTTATGTAAATAGCTGTTGGGTGTGTTTGGGTGTGGTTTATGCATGCTATTTAAACAGGGCTATTGCCCTGAGGTTTCAGTCTTGTATCTGCTGAATCACTTAATAAAGTAGAGCTGTTCACTGCAATGCGTCTTGAACCTAGTGTTTAATAAGAGCCTTCCTTGGTGATCTTCCATCCAAGCACCAACCCTGCTTAGCTCCCAAGATCGGATGATATTGGGCTATACCATGCTGCCTTCTGTCCCCTAAAAGCCTCACTGTAGGATAATGGAATTGGTTTGGATTGCTATAGAGAATATGTTTGATTGGCTGACAAAGGAGTAGGCTATTGCCATCCCTAAGGCTGGGTTACTGTTTCCCATGTGACTCCCTTCCCTGTACAGCCCTCCACCTTCTTCCTCCTGTTATGGACTCCTTTTCTATGTCTGGGGGCCTCAGCAAGGTGATGGTGCTCTCTAAATCCACACTTACTTGGGTTGCCACTTATCTGGTAATTTTTCTATACTGTTATATAAATATTGGTGTCAAGTATTACCAAACATCGGTTTCACCCAAACAATACAAACCTGCAGCTGCCTGGTAGAACTTGGGAGACATGTTCTCCTGGATAGGTTATTATGTTTGCTGCAAGGGTTCCGATGGGACTCTAGAAAATATGCCGCTATCTTAAGCATTTTATACTCACAGAGGAGAAATTATTACACCTTATGTCTTGTATGTACATCACGGTCCTTGAAAAAGATTGTATTCGATACGTGTAAATTACTAGTGTCCTCCAGGACTGGTGATTGTGAAACTGACAAGGTGCTGTTTGAATGTTTGGACATAGTGTAAACCTGCACTTTGATCTACTGTTTGGGGGAAACCTATGTTTGGTAATACCTGACACCAATATTTATATAACAGTATAGAAAAATGAAAAAAAATAATAAAAATAAAAAGCACAAAATAGATCTACCTTAAGCATACATCTATTATGCACAGTGTCATATACTTTTCCATATCTTCCTAACACTGTGACCCTCAGTTTTTTACTTATCTGGTAATAGCAGGGGACCTCCCAGTGATGCGGAATTTTAAAAAAATCTCTGTGGTAAAACTTTAAGTTACTTCCAAGAAGTCTCTGCCCCCCCCCTCATTCCTGTCCCCACTATATTGGCAAGAGGGGGGCATCCAGGGCTGAGCTATAGATTTCTGAAAACCCAGGGCAACCTCCAGGTTTACAGAAGAAATATAAAAAGTAAAAACAAGTGGTGGGTAAAATTAACAAAAACTAAACAGTATTGTATGTACATGCACAAATGTCACAGAAGAAGCTCAAGATGACATGTAAAAACATGGTGGTGACAGCCACCAGGAGCAGAGCCAATTTAGTGTAGTATTTATTTATTCATTTATTTATTTATTTATTTAATTGGATTTACTAGGCCACCCTTCCCTGCATGTAGGGCTCAGGGTGGCTTACAACAGAATAATATACAATCTCAGATTAAAATAAATTAAAACAAGCCAATAAATGCCTATACCTAAAACAACATTATCAAAGTGGCAAAAATACAGCATATATAAGATGGCGGAAAAAACTCTTGCACCTCAGCCTCCCTGGGGGGAGAGGTTATGAGGGATGGGGACTTGTGTGATAGTGCCAAAGGCTACCCCCATTGCTGTCCTCAGCCAAAGGCCTGGCAGAACATCTCTGCCTTGCATGCCCTTCGGAATGGTAACAACTCCCACAGGGCACAAATGAAAAAGCCCTGGCCCTGATCGAGGACTGCCGGATTTCTCTCAGGCTGGGGACCACCAGGAAGTTATTTCCTGCGCGTAATGCTCTTCCAGGGGCACACAGGACGTGAAAACGATCAAAGGGAGTAGGCAGAAGATGTGGGTGTGTAGGCAAGTGGCTAGAGGAAGACAAACCAGGTAGGCAGGTAGGAAAAGTTATCCAGATCAGTCCCTGGGTCAGGCCTATCATGTGCAAAGCACCCGATAGGTGAAGAACTAACACACGTTTCCCAGGCAAAAAGGGATTGTTTAAGTCTGCTGTATACACCATTCTCAGTTTGGCAAAATAAATCCTACAGAAGAAAAAGAGGGAATGGAGACAGGTACTTAACCAGCAAGTAATTTTATTACCCTATCCAAGACACAGGGTAGAAAGAGGGGAATCAAGACAGTACAAGACAGTACAAAACAGTGAGACTGAACTGCTCAGTTGTGATAATACCATGGCAATTGACAAGAGATCATAGAGCCAAATACCCAATTTAAGTTACTCCAAGTTGTGCGTGTGTGGTTAGTCCACAATAAACTAACCTGGAGAGAAGAGATAGGAGCAGGGTTGCCGAAAGAAGGTTCAGAAAGCATGGCAAGATAGATAGGGAGAGAATTTTTGGAATAAAAGGATACTGTGGGGATACTGTGGGAAGGCTGGTTGATGATAAGGAGCAGATGACAGGGAACAGGGAAGGGGGAAGCTCAGAAAAGGTAGTGGAAAAGGAGATATAGAGCATGGTAAGGAAGCAGAACAGGAAAAAGATAGGGTTGTACAGCTAAATATCACCAACCCTAGAAATTGTGTGACTTACCTGGCATTGGATTGGGTAGGCTATACACAAGGCAGTCACAGGTTTCCCGGAATGACTCCCAGATGTTAACATTGTGAATTCATTGTTAGGAATTTAATGGAGCCTGCCTGTCTGTCTCCTGTCAGCCAGGAAACAGCATTTCTCCCAGCCAATCTGGAAAGTTGTCTTGGCAGGGGAGAGAAATTTTAAATGGCAGCCATTAGTTACGTTAGCCATGAAATGGGAGGTGGGATTGCAGACACATGAAAAAAGATTGTCACTGTGACTGAAGGGTTGGCAGCGGCCTTGGTTGTAGTCGAGAGTAGGGGTACTTGCAGCGAGGCAGCCCTTAATAGGCTGGGTGGGGGGCAGGGTTCCATTTCCTTGCCCTCTCAAGAATAGGGGTGTGCATCATATGAGTGCTGTGCTGTTCCTCATTTCCTGAGAGAGATGCCTTGTTTGGACAGACAGATCCTGACTAGACTGCACTAGACAAGCTTGGTGGGCCGAGTTCAGGCCTCACTGCCAGTGCTGGGGGGGGAGAAGACTTGGAGGGGTATGGGCTTAAAAGGACTGCTGTCAAAGCACAGAGTCACAAGAAATCCAAGTTGGGGGGGGGGGTTGCAAGCTCAGTGTAAGAACTTGGAGCTTCTCTCCCCCCCACGAGTATCGCGGGTCCCCCTTCTTGTACATAAAATAAATCCTTCTCTTCCCTAATTTTATTGTGGGCTATAATTTTATAAATACCTATAAAAGAGTGCATTCAATCTATCATCAATGTTGATTAATTGTAAATACAGTTTCCCCTAGCCAATCTTAGCCAATTACACAGAGACTGGGATTCTCTAGATCAGTGTTAATGAAAAAGCTTTATTCTTTTCTTCATTTTGTAACTCTTTTTTTTCCAATAAGATCATCATTCTGTGCCTCTTTTCCTTAAAGGTGGTTAAAATTCCCATAGCTTCTGCTTCATCTTCGTTTTGAGATATAGCTTTAAGGATTCCAAGATTTGACAGTCTTTTAGTAGGTCTGTTGCTCGTAGCTTTTACTTCATCTTCGCTTTGAATTATAG
>NW_015169797.1:472925-478775 GCF_001447785.1 Gekko japonicus | reverse complement strand
TTTTGGAGATTTAAAGGGACGCATTCAAAGAAATCATCGTACTCTTTAATGTTGCTGTTGCTATTACAGGTACTCACAGTTGCGTGTCTTCATCGGTGTTCTGAATGAGGCTCAAAATAACTCTCTCTTGGGGGAATTCACATCTGATGCAGGTTATGGCTGCCAAACCTGCTCTTCTTCATTCCGTGCTTCTGGGACGATCCGGGGCTTCCTCCCTGATTCATTTCTACAGGACCAATGTGAAGCACAGAATCACTCTTCAAGCAAGGCAAGATGCAAGCCCAGCAGAACCAATGCAATGTACTAGTGCCAAGCAGAACCCAATGACATTGTGGCAATGCCATCTCAACAGGACTGATGTGAAGTACAGAATCATGATCCAAGTGGGGGGGGGGGTTGCAAGCCCAGCACAACCAGTTCAGTGTACAGAATGCCCAGCAGAACCCCAAGCTTAAAAGGACCGATCTCAAAGCAGTGTCACAATAAATCCAACCGGGTAGGCATTTTGCAAGCCCAGTAGAACTGGTTACAATGTGCAGGATGCCCAGTAGAATCCAGTGCCACTGGCACTGTAAGCTTAAAAGGACTGCTGTCAAAGCACAGAGTCACAAGAAATCCAAGTTGGGGGGGGTTGCAAGCTCAGTGTAAGAAAATGGGAAGGGAACACAAAGGAACACTGGCAAGGGGGGATCTGTCTTGAAACTGACAAAAGTGTTTTCAAGGCTGGAGAATTCCACTCGCCCTGTCACTTTGAAGTTTGGTAAACATTCTGTTTGAGCAGAGACAGTCTGTCTGGAAATGTATCCATTCATGACCTCCACAAACCTCCATGAATGGATTGAAAGTTTGTGGAAAGTTTGTGCTGGTTGACCTGCCATGAACTTCAGTTCGTGAACCACAAACCAGCCAAAATTCATCACGAACTTTCATTCATGAGCTGGTTCCCCCCAATCCCTATTCTTATTTCTCCGCAACATGATTAGTGGGATGGGTGAACACCTCACTAGACAAACACTCTGGAAGGACTACTTCTAGTCACAGTTACTAAATTTGGGCTGATAGCCTTAGTTGGGCTTATGATTGTATTGTGAGGGAAATTCTGGGAGCCCCAGTTATTATCTTGGGTCATTACTTATGGCCAAGATTGTGAGGCACTTTAGAGGATCACACAGGAGACTCTTGAGTAATGTTCTCCTGGAGCATTCAAGCAGCCAAGCTACTTTCCCTTGAAAGCAACTAGCGAAATACCTGCCTTAATATAAAAATGGATGTATTCATCTAGAGCTCTGACTTCAAAAGGAGTGAAAAAAATGGGTTTCAGTGTGGGGACCAGGAGGGCACCTGGGGGGGGGGGCAACAGTTAAGGGAAGGAAGAGAGAGAAATAAGTGAGTGGGCAAGGGTAGGGAATCATTGCTCTCTGCCCCACCTGTTTTTTTTTAAGTGGGATAACCCAAAAGCAATAAGGGATATTGTCACAAAGTAGCATAAATAGCACATTGAATAGATTATAAACTATATTTATGGGCTTATTTTTTATTCTTGGACTGAGAAATCTGTCTTCTGTACTGTAGGTCTGTAGAGGAAGAAATTACTACGTTTGTCTCATACGTAAGTAACATACCATTTTTTATTGTTGTAACTGGGATCCTTTCTATTTCCAGCCCTTGCCTTCCTGCTACAATTTCATCATCAAGTTTTTTTTCTTTTCAACAAGTTCTACAGCTTCACCTTTTTGGCATCTTGTTGCAAAAACTTGATGGACAGAAATCCTCATTATTTTGCAATCACCCTCTAACTTGAAGAGGTGTGTGTGAAAGTGAAGCAGTGTTAGCAGAAATCTGCTATGGTAGTTAGGAAGAGAAACTGCCTGCCATTTCACACAGCTGACACCAAATTCTTCAGCATTTAATTCATGCCCAAAATAGAGGAAGATCTTATTGATGAGCAATGACTTCTGCCTGCAACAAAGAAGGCAAACGTTATTAGTGCATCCATGCCTTTGGTCTGAAAGACATTTCTGATTGTTTTAAGTAAAGTTTGAGTCCAGTGGCACCTTTAAGACCAACAAATTTTAATTCTGGGTATAAGCTTTCATGTGCATGCACACTTCTTCAGATACATCTTAAAGGTGGCACTGGACTCAAACTTTGTTCTGCTGCTTCAAATCGACACAGCTACCCACCTGAATCTATGGTTTACATTAAGGGCGATTTCGCACTAGAGCTGGCTCGCGGTTGCGCCGCCGTTTGCCCCAACACAAATAAATAAATAAATAAATAAATATAATAAATCCTTCATAGTAAAGTCAAAGCAAACAATAAAAACATTGATTAAAATTTGCTTAGTTTGAAATCTAATTGATAAGTGCCTGCTCCCCAGTTAATGAAAACAGGTAACTCACAGCTGAAGAAGAGGTCTCCATGTATACAAACAAAAATGACTTTGCAAATTAATCAAAAAATGGTTGACAAGGACAGAAAATACTCCAGAAATGGTGGCAAGCATGTTGGAAGCAGCCTGCTCAAGCTCCCAAAGGAAAATGTTAATAGAAAGGGAGAGTTTTGAGGAATGTTCTTACCCCACTCCCACTTGTACATTCTAATGTCAAAGTAGAAAGGTATGCATCATAGAGATTACTGAGTGCTGATGTGGAGTATTGAATTGCAAAGTGTAAAGACATCTAACCAACTGTGATATATATATTTTTACAGGTACAAATCAACACTGCCAAGCAGATAGCTAATTTTAATGTCAAATAAAACATGGATGGTTACATTGACTTCTAAAAACGAAATAAACTAAGACACTCCAATGGAGCTAAGCTTGCCACTGACTCATGTTAAATCCCCCTTTTTCACTCCCACTAATAAATTTTGCTTACAGAACAATTTCTGAGCAGCAGTTATACTCCTCATAGCAGAAAGTGCTGGCTGGGCCCTCAGCTGGAGTTTCCTCTGTTTGCTAGGTGTTAAATATTGGGTTCTGGATGCATTGCAGTGAAACAGCTCTACTTTATTATGTGATTTCAGGAATACTACGAGACAAACTCTAGGGCAGTTGCCCTGTTTTTAAGCATGCAATCACCACACCCCAAACACACCCCACTCCCAACGATAGGCTATTTACATAACACCGTTTCTCTATTGGTCTACCCCAGGATCCTAATAAGCTATTGTTCAGGGGAAACAAGGTCAACCAGATACCGTTACTCTTTCAGGGATGATTCAGGCTCAATACACAACACTAGGCTTCTCATGTTTGGCTTTATCTCTGTGGAACAGTTTACATAGGAGGTACATAAGGTTGTATCTCAGCCAGCTTTCAGAAGGGACCCCAAGACTGTCTTTCCTCTTAAATGGACTTCTGCAGCAGCTAGTGGAAATTATTTGGGGGCTCCAATTTTATTCTCATGAGGGAGATTGAGATGTTTGATGGTACCTATCATTGCATTTTATATCAGATGTTGAAGATGTTTATTATTATTGTTTTATAAACTGCCATGAGAATTCCATGAAAGATGGGTTAATGAAATTGTATTTGGGAGTTTCTTATAATAAACTTCACAAAGGAAGAAAACAAAATGATGCCCAAATGACATCTTACATTGTGATAGAGAGTTGGGAAGCTACTTTTAACACTCCTTGCTTCACATATGTACCAATAATGTACTTACTGGACTTGACAGGATATAAAAGCGATATAGCCCCATTCCCATAAGCCATTATATTCTATAATAATGAGAGATGAAAAATTTAGAGAGAAGCAGTGGGGTCACTTTAAACCAAAACTAGATAGCTAGAGAAAAGGAACAGCTGTAGCCTGGTCAGAAATGGCAGAGAATGATTCAGCAGCCATGTAGCTGAGGAAGCTGTTAAGCAATAAGCAGTACAACACTGATTTTTCCACCAAAGACACTACACTGATTGGTAAACATCTGGTAATTATAGTCCTATCACATTGCTGAGGTTGCTAACTGAATAGGGGGGAAATGTGTCTCTAATAGAGGTTTAATGAGTGGAAATGGACAGATGAAACTTTTCATGGCATCAGGCTAAACAACATCAAAGGTTAATTGTTTGCTGATTAGACTAATATGAAAGGGACAACTGGAAGGATCAGTCTAAAAGCTGGCAACCCTTCATTGCCTCAGTTATATAGAATCACTTGCATTATATGTGTGTGCAGGGGTCGGTTGGCCCCAGAGCACACTGGAGCACCACTCTGGGAGTGAGAAGCTTGGGAGGGCAGGCACATGACCAAGCCCCACCCCCTGCTCCCATCAGCCATTAGTTGGGCCACGATGAGGCAGAAGGAAGGTAAGTTGCGGTCCGCAGAAAAGACTGCCGAGGCCGGCCACCACCCCCCTTCCCCCCACCTCACCGCATTTCTTGGGCCCGGTGCCAGAGCGCAGGGCCTGAGAAAGGCCTTCAGAGGCCAGCTGCCCCCCTTTCCCCTGCCGCCACCGCTGCATTTCCCAGGCCCGGCGCCAGAATGCAGGGCCCAAGAAAGGCCTTCAAAGGTTGGCCGCCTCCCCTTCCCCCCCACTGCCACATTTCTTGGCTCGACGCCGGAGCACAGGGCCCGAGAAAGGCCTTCAGAGGCCACCCCCCTTCCCCCCACTGCCGCCGCATTTCTCAGGCCCGGCATATGATCATATGATACATATATATGGTGTCTTGTAATTCTGTGGTATAATATTTAATAAAAATATATAATAAACGGAATGATTGTATCTAACATGTTTTGCAATATCTCGTGTATCCATGTCCAATATTTTTAGCAACCTTACTTGTCCACCACATGTGATAAAAAGAGCCAGTATTTAGTTTACATTTCCAACATATTTGGATACCATTTAGCTAAATTTTCAGGCATCATATACCATCTATAAAACATTTTATATATATTCTCTTTATATGAGATAGCTTTTGTAAATTTTATATTAACTTTTCATACCTTAGACCATTGCTCTATTTGTATATTGTGGCCTATATTTTGTGCCCATTTAATCATTGAATCCTTTACTACTTCATCTTGCATTTTCGTATCTAATAACAAAATATAAAATAGCTTTACAAATTTCCCATCAGCACAGAACAGAATTTTATCCAATTCTACAAGTGATCATAAAACCCAAAGACGTTATCTTTTGTATATCTAGAATCCAGTTGTGCCCTTTCCCACCAGTTCAAATGAATGCCTCCTTTCTTAAAGTTATCTTGTTGTATTAGCTTGTTCTGGTCGTCTAGCAGATCTTCATACCTCCAAAGGTTTTTTTTGTAAATGTCATGGGATTTATGAAGGCTTCTAATGGTGAGACCCACTTTGGTATTTTGTTATAGCACATCTTTTGAACATCTTCCCATGCCTTTATTAATGTTTCTCTTAATAAGTGTTTAAAATATTTATGATTATGAGGCGGAGTCTACGGCGCAACGATGGCGGATGCCTTTCCCGAGGCTTGGGGAGGGCGCTCCGCACAGCAGCGCAGGGGAGGGGTGCGGCTGGATCGGCGCCTCCACGGGGGGTCAGGGAGGCCCCTCAGGCCATAGGGCTTTTGAGGGTGAGCCTCTTTTCCTGCTATCTGCAGGGAAATTGAGGCTGCCCTCCACCCTGACGGGCCTCCCAGCTGTCTGCGTCCTCTTAGCGAGGCACAAGATGTGCCGACCCAGTCAAGCGCAGGAGATCTGGCGAAGGAGCGATTACGAGCGTGGTTAAGAAACAATGAACTGTGAGTTAAAATGAGCGAACCGTAAACAGAAGTGTAAATCCCCCCCCATCAACACCTTTTGAGCTATTGAAATCCTGCTG
Source organism: Gekko japonicus (assembly GCF_001447785.1). Taxonomy (NCBI): domain Eukaryota; kingdom Metazoa; phylum Chordata; class Lepidosauria; order Squamata; family Gekkonidae; genus Gekko; species Gekko japonicus. The sequence continues at coordinate 472,963 of NW_015169797.1, read as the reverse complement.
AGAGGGACACCTCTCGGATGTATTTGCATAAGCAGAGG
>NW_015169797.1:467877-472568 GCF_001447785.1 Gekko japonicus | reverse complement strand
GACTAACAGCGATTTCAAAGAGACAAGGAGGGAAAGCATGAGAGAAACAGAAAAGATTTACAAGGACTTAACTCCTTCCCGGCAGATGTTTTTAGAAAGTGTTGTCTTAAATTCGGCTGATAGAAAAGAGCTTGAACCTGACCTCAAGATCAAGAAGCCTGTGAGATACCACTGGGCCCTGAGGATGAGACCAAGAAGGAAGAGGCTTAAGATTGGCGGTGTTATCCCTTTGGAGACAGAGGAGGGTTGCAGAATTTCGAGTGAACGTGTAAGAAGCCATCAAGACTTTAGAGAGAATTAGCATAGATGTAAAGGCGGAAGGACTCTGAAAATTGCCCTTACAAAGAGAGCTGGAGGAGATGCTCTGGAAATCTTCTCATAACAAGTAATAAACTAACACATAAGCTTAGAAAGTCAGGATCTCACAAAGTATATTGTTTATTAACAGGGTTTTTTTCCATTACTAACTGCAGCCTAACAGGGTAATGATCTCCTACTCTTGGGTTTTTAGTTTAGTGTGGGTTACTTTTCTTTCTCCTTAGTTGTAGCTCCCCTTCCCTTCTTTTCTTTGTAGTTTATGTAGTATTATTTTTTTAAAAATCCCCTTTGGGGGTCTTAAAAAAATATTTATGATTACCACTTTTTCCATACCAAACAAAGGCATGCCATCCCAATTTTAAGTCATGTCCTTCTAACTTTAATAACCTAGGTTTTCCAATGTAATCCATTCTTTCATCCATGTGAGGGCTGCAGCTTTGTGGCACAATTACCAAATCTTTCCTTTGAATCTTACAGAGCTTTCATCTTAATTCTGGGGGTTTTGCCTTGCCAAATAAATTGTCTCACCAATTTGTCTATTTCTTTAAAATATTGCTGTTTTTTTAGTAATTGAAATTGTTTGGAATAGGAAAATAAGTCTTGGTAGGATATTCATCTTCACTGTCGCTACTCTTCCCATAAAAGATAATTGTAGATGTTTCCAATTTTCTGAGTCTTTTTTAATTGCCGAAATGAGTTTCATATAATTCCGCAGGGCCTGCAAAACAGAGCTCTTCCACCAGGCATTCGATTAGGAGCTGCCACTAATGAAATGAGGTGCCGGAATACACCATGGCCCTTTGACATACCATTGGACATTGCCTTCCATCAGAGGACTGTATACTAAATGCTGCCATCATTTGTACTGTTTTTATTGTAATTTATGTTGCTTATGGAAATTTTAGTGTATTTATTGTTTACTGTATTTTAATGCTTGTTAGCCGCCTTGAGCCAGTTTGTCCAGCAAGGCGGGGTAGAAATTGAAATAATAAATAAATAAATAACTGTCTTTAAACAACGAGCTACACCTGTTGGTTAAAATTATTCCTAAATATTTTATTTTCTTCTGAACTTCAGTGCTGGAGCAATCTTGTAATATCTTTATTTGTTCTCTAGTACAATTTTTTGTCAATATTTTTGTTTTCTTAAAATTAATTTTTAAGCCTGCATATTGTCCATATTCTTTTATTAGATATAAGAGTTGTTTAATAAATGCTTGTGGGACTTCCAGAATAAATACCAGAACATCTGCAAATGCTTGTAATTTATACTCTTTAATGAAATTGGTCTATAATTTCTAATTTATTTTTCATCTGTGTCTCGTTTATGTATTAACGTGATCAATGCTTGATTCCAGTACTCTGTTAATTTTTTTTGTTCAGATATATTTTGGATAATATTTTACAATGATAATGCAATTTGATCTTCAAATATCTGATAAAACTCTGCAGGTAGTCCATCAGGACGTGGGGTTTTCTTTTTCTTCTGGTTTTTAATTGCATCAATTACTTCAGAAAATGAAATTGCATCATTTAGAATTTTTCTTTATTCTTCTGAAAATTCTTTCTTGTTATGATCTTTTAGGAAATCTCTAATCTGATTTTGGTTAATGTTTCCCTCCTGATACAGGTTTCTATAAAAGGTCTCAATAATGCTCTTTAACTCCTTATGAGAGTTTTTTTTCTTCCCCTTCCTCATTATTCAATATCTTTATATGTCTTTTTTCTGATTCTTTTCTTGGCTTATATGCCAGCCATCTTGTAAGTTTATTTGCATTTTCAAAATAGTTTTGTTTTACAAACATTATTTTCTTTGCAATCTCTTGTGTTAATAAACAGTTAAATTGATGTTGTAAATTTTTGATCTTAATCCTTGATTATTCTGTTGTAGATTCTGATTTCATCTTTTGTTCTTCTTGTTTAATTTGTTCTTCAATCTGTGTATATTTTTGTTTTCTTTTTCTTCTCATCCATGTGTCTTGCTTAATAAGCCAACCTTTCACATAAACCTTAAAGGTGTCCCAAACTATATCTATAGAGGACTCAGGTTGGATATTCAGCTTAAAAAATTCTTGAATTTTTTTTTTGAATTGGCTACAAAGTCTGGATTTTTAAGAGCCACAAGTTCATGGACCATCTACTTTTTTCGAGGTATCTTGTAAAGTCAAAAGTAAGGGACTGTGACCTGCAAATGTTAAAGGAAGAATTTCTGCCTCTATGATGTTATTTATCATATTTGTTGATATCCAAGCTATATCCAGACTTGACCAAGATTTATGTCTTGATGAAAAAAATGTATAATCTTTATTTATGTTTCTAATTCTCCAGGAGTCCGGCAAATTCAATTCTTCAGTCAAATGCAGGAAGGAATTTGGTAACTCATTACCTCTTTTCTGTTTCCCTGTTTGACTTTTCCTGTCAAGGGCTCTGTCAAATACAGCATTATAGTCTCCAATTATACAAATGTCTTCATATGTTTGTGTTGTAAGCATCTCCTGTTGGGCTTTAAAAAAAATGTCCTGTTGCTGGTTTGGTGCATAGATGTTAACTATCAGAGTCTCTTTTTCTTGTCTCTGTATTTTCACTATCAATACTCTTCCATCTTCTGAGTCATAAATCAATTCTGGGTGCAAATGTTATTTTACATAAGTAACAACTCCTCTCTTTTTCTTTTTCTTATCCTCAAACACAAAGGTTTTTCCAATTTTTTTGGTTTTTAAAAGTTTCTTATCTGAATATTTAATGTGGGTTTCCTGTAAGCAGATTACATCTATCTGCATCTTCTTAATTTGTTGAAAAAATTGTTTTCTTTTTTGTGGGGCATTCAAACCATTAACATTTATGGAAATTATTTTTAGCTTCTTCCTATCCATCTTTGGCGTCCTTTTTGGTTCCATTTTTTTCTTGTCTTGATGTCTCATTGTCATACGGCATGGTAATATCTTAGGTTTCTCCTTGATAGTTCCTTTTCTTGGTCCTGATGCTCCTTGTGCCTGTTGTTCTCCATTTTCTTCATTTAGTTCTTCTTCCTCCTCCTGTTCTTCCCCCTCTTCTTCTTGGGCTCCTAAATCCTCTTTATCCTCCATGAGTGAAGAGGACACATTCAGGGAACAGGCATCTGTAAGATATTCCATTTTCTCTTAATAACCTTGTGAGTGTAGCTTCTTCTTTTCTCCCTTACTCTCCATGGAATCTCTTTTAAGATTTTAAACTTCTGCCTCCTGCACAAATAATGTCTTTTTATTTGATTTTTTTAGGATCGTGTCTCTCATAATTTTCTTGTGGAATCTTACATGAATCTCTCTGGGTATCTTGTTTCTTCTCGCATATGCGGAGTTCATTCTATAAGCCACATCTATCTCGTCAGAAATACCTTGGGTGCTATCTTCTTCTAGGTATTCTGCTAGCAGTTTTGTCATTTCTTCTTTTACATCTTCTCCCTTCTTTTCTGGTATGTTTTGAAATCTTAGCACATATGCAGCTTTATCCAATTCCAATCTTGTCACTGTGTCTTTCAGAAGATCTTGTTTAATCCTCATATCCTGTAATTGTTGATCTACCTCCTCAGATTTATCTTGCAACTGGGTAGTAGTCTGTTTCAATGTAGAAATTTGTTGTGCATTCTCAAGTATCTGTTGTTTATATTCTTCGGTTTGAGAGGTCACCTGTAGGTCTGGAGCAGTGGCACTCACCCACAGCCTCTTTCTAGAGCTCATTGTCTTTATTTCCACAACAGGCCTTATTCCTAGTATCCTGTTATTGTGTAGTGGGTTGCCGCATGGATGGACTATAGAGACTGGCGTAGTGCATAGCACGCTTTATTAATACACAAGAAGAACAAACAACAACGGCCGGCAGGCCAACTATATACACACCCTGGGGACACACCCCTGGGTCCCATTGGCGGGTTTGAATCTCCCGCCACAGTCCCATTGGTTCCCCAGTGGAGGGACTAGGATCCTAGTCCCTATTGTTATGCCGGGTTCAAGCTCAGGAGTGTGCGCTGGCCTCTGGTGGCGGTCAGCAGACACTACACCTGTCCTTATATATAAAGCCATTTTCACGTCCAACATTCAATGTGCACCAACAGTGGTTGGCCGCAAAAATGGCCAGTCAGAAGACGCTGGCTGAGTTGGCTGGCTGCTTTGCGGAGTCCCGCCCACGTCAGCCCTGGCCAGTGTCTTCTGCTCATCCTGCTCTGGCCCTTGGACAGGACAGGACCATCTGCAGGATAAGTGCAGGGACAGGGCCTCAAAGCCGAGGCAGGTGAGCCGGGAAGCACTTTGGAGGCTGCGGGCAGAGATTTAAATGTCTCCCCGGGGCTTCTCTGGCTGGGCCGCTTCAGCGGCCCCGCCCGAGAAGTCCCACAGAGGT
>NW_015169797.1:462133-467655 GCF_001447785.1 Gekko japonicus | reverse complement strand
CCCCCCCCCCCAGTCCTGTGCCTGCTTTGGGCCCTGCCAGGCCCACAGTTGCCAATCCCCTCTTCCCTTCTCCCACCAGTCCTGCAGCTTCTCTAGGCCCTGCCAGGCCGGGCCAATGCTTCCTTCACCCCCCCTCCCTGTCCCCGTGGCTTCTGTGGGCCCTGCTAGACCCAGGGTTGCCTCTGAAAATGGGGGGGGGGAACAGATACTCTGGCCTCTTTCTTAGCCCAGAGGACTTAATAGCCACATAATAATTGCCTCATCCTCCTGTATGTCTTCTTAGTTCATGAGCCTGAGGGCAGGGCCTGTCCCTTGGCTGATGCAAGCTACGTAGAGACAAGTGTCTAAAAAGTGCAATAAGAAAGAAAGAAACACTTGTGAGTGCCTGTACTTTGACAGCAATTTCTCTTGAAGCATTCCCATTTCCTGCAGAGCACTAAAGGCAGCCAACTTTTGAAATAAAATATTCTAATTGCTGGGTAGAGTCTGGAAGGGTAAAGACCACAGCAGGTCTGGGAGACAGGGTTGCTAGCTTCCATGTGGGCCCTGAAGTTCTCCAAGAATTATACCTGTTCTCTATACTACAGAGAAAATGACAGCTTTGGAGGGTGGACTCTGTGGCTTCACATCCCTATTGACCTCCCTCTCCTCCACAAACTTTGCCCTTCCCAGGTTCCACCCCCAAACCTCAAAGCTGGAGTTGGCAGTCCTACTGAGAGAGGAGCTATAGAGAAGCCCTCAGCTTGTAAAAAAAAAGTTGTTTATTTTAAAAATAGTAGAGATACAAGTTACAACAAATAGTTTAGTGTTTGGTATTGTGGTGTAGTCTGTGGACACCAGTTTGGTGTAGTGGTTAAGTGCGTGGACTCTAATCTGGGAGAACCGGGTTTGATTCCCCACTCCTCCACTTGCACCTGGCTGGATGACCTTGGGCAAGCCATAGTTCTGATAAGAGCTGTTCTTGAAAAAGAGCAGTTTCTGTCAAGAGCTCTCTCAGCCCCACCTACCTCACAGGGTGTTTGTTGTGGGGAGGGGGAGGAGAAGGAGTTTGTAAGCTGCTCTGAGACTCCCTTGGGTAGTGAAGGGTGAAGTATAAATCCAATCTCTTCTTCTCTTCTTCTTCTTAAAAAAGAAATCTTGAGATAATCAGATTCGTTAGTGGACTGTTGGTTCCTTGGCTCAAGCAATTTTTGATAGGTCCAAGGGCAGGCCCAACATAAAAACCATCTATTCTGACATCCTAAGAACATTTTCCTGGGAGTAAGCCCCTCTGAGTAGACTTGACTGAGTAGGATTCTGAGTTAGGGCTTCTGAGCCACCACTAGGAGCAGGGAATATGCCACCCTGGCTCCCGTTTCCCACCACTGCTCCTTTGGCCAGCAGGAAAAAAGAATCTTTACAAACACTTGTCAGCAAAGGTGTGATGTCACTTTTAGGGAAAACCTGGAAGAGATGTCATTCTTCTCTAGGAATTGCCTCTCTAGGGCTGCAGTCACACCAGCGAGGAGATGTGGGTGGGAAGCGAGGCTGTTTGCCCCAGGGTGAACTAACGTGCATTTGCACGATCAGACTTCCGCCCGATAATACTGACGTTTCCCTGGTGGCTTTTTACGATGCTCCTGCGGCGCAACAAGACGCCCCAAGGACAACTCTGGGACGCTGGACAGATGTGTCCATCTGATTGTGCCCCTTTAATCCGCGGGGGAATCGCATGTCTGTTGCGGCTTCTTGTACGTATGATCGCAGCCTAGGTTTACTATAGAGTTTACGGTTATTTCTAGACAGGTGTGACATCAATTCTAGGTTTCCTCTGTGACATCATGCTGTTGCTACCAGCAGGCCTCCCACGTCACACACACACACCAGTCCCCTGCTGGCAAACCTATTAGTAGACCTGTTTAGGATGGCACTGCTAGGTACCTAACGTACACAGCTGAAAATGTCTGAGGGAAAAACACAGGCCTAAGTCCTTGCATCGTTCATCTGCCACTGACTTTAACTAGACAGCAAATTGATTGTTCCTCCTATTCAAAAGTGGTAGATCAGCATATGAATGCTAAAAAAATGTATTTTTATATTTATCGCTGACCCCAATTACACAAACCGCATAGAAACACACAAATGCAAACAGTGTGTATATTTCTGCTGTATTTATTCGGCTAAATTGCCTCCTAAATGCAGGCCTGTGTACATTTGTGTCAAATAGGTGCTTGGCCTTGTTAGAGAAGGTAAATGTTTTGTGTTTATTTATTTATAAAGGATTTTGTTTTACATAATTTAAAGAAGGCATAAATGAAGTACCCACTAACAAACAAGAGTACCCTCAAACTCTTTAAATGTTAATGTCTGTATTAGGAGGGAGATAGAGACATTAGTTCATATATGTGTGTTTTATCCCCAGAAAACTATGGGATAACAGAAAATTACTTCATAAAAACGACTTGGAAAATGAGAGACACATAAAACATTTAAGAAATACAGTACGTGATGTCTTCAGTAGATGGTGCATGTTTTGCCAACTTGAAATATAGATTGTTGTACCCAAATTTGGCATTATTTGAGGTAAACAGCAGCTATTACAGACCAGACAGGGTGGGAAAATCCCGCCTAAAGGAGTTTATGCAAACTCCTACCATACTTCCATGTAGAAATGTCACTTTTTAACCCCATCCATGGTCCATAGTGCACTCTGAAGGGGGGGAGTATTAAGGGAGCCAACTACCTGTTAGACTGGAATATCTTGGAGACACAAAATGAGAAATCTGAAGGCTGTGATATATGAGGGTCAAGCTATCAAAATAAGTTATTATAAAAATACAAATATTTATTATGGTGTACACATTAGCAAAAGATAAAATATGTTAAAAGAAATTATCCAAATATCAGATTCTTAAAACTTTTTACATATAGAGCCGTTCGTTTCATATATATAATTGATGGGTATAGCTTACAACCAATAGACCATACACATTTCGGCCCCTTAGGGCCTCCCTCAGTGTTCAGTATTACTATTGTAAAACAACACACATCCAGAAATAATACATGAAAAAAATATTTTCTTTAGAGTCAGGTGTTGCTTTCTGGAATTGTCAAAATGTTAGGGAACAAAGCCTGATATTTGTTTTATGGACTGCTTATTGCTACACAATGGACTGTGCACATACCCATAGGCTCAGAGAACTGTACGCTTTAGGTCACCTGTTGTGATGACACACATAGAGGGTGCCTGCACATACCTTACATGTAAATAAGGTTTCAGCTACACAGTTGCCCAGCCTGGTGAAGAAGCACAAATCTCCATTATTGTTACCAATGAAACAACAACTTTGGGAAGAAACAGCCACCATAGTGAAGCTGCTTGCTGGTCACGTATCACCCCTCGCCATGTAACTGCTTTGTTCCTGAGCTGGAATTTTCTGCCAGATGGACATTTGGTTATCAAAGAAACTGGCCAACTTCATCAGCACAACAAGGAAGCATCCTGACGCCTGGATTTCACACCTGTCCAGATGCCAATCCTTCGATTACGGTTTTAGGTTACAATATTGGCCATCCCTCCTAGGTAACCTCCCTCCCTGCCTGCAACCAATAGGATTGTTTTGGGGATGGACTGACAGGTAGGTGGGTCAAGAGGTTGGCACAGTTACCACCCACCTCTTGGACCCTCTATAACCTCTCTCCTCCTAGCTAGCATTCCCCCAAGACAACCCTTGTCTGCTTTAGTCTTCTTAAGTCCCCCTTGCTATCCCCAACCCTTGCCTCTACTATTGATCTCTTGATCTATAGTCAGGAGACCCACGCGTTCAGGCTGGTTCTGGTCATGTGGATTCCCTTTGTTTTCCATTTCTCCCCATCCATTCTTCATTGGAACAACCAAGCTTCAAGACAGATAAGTATAGCCCATCATCACCCTATTTGCTAATGCAACTGAGCTTATTTCCTACTTTAATCCTTTGGAACTTGATTGTGTGAGTGCATCAATATTGTTTGTATGAGACATATTTCTAGTAAAATATATCGATTTTAACTACAACAGCCTCAGAATCCTTTACTGGTAACCCTTGGTGGGATCAGGACCTAGGTACAAATTGGCAATTGCTGTAAATAAAGCAATTTGGCTAACAAAAAGGAAGAGAAAAAACCTGAATGATTACATATCAAATGCACATAACAATTCCATAATAAATTTAAAAATAACAGAAAATGTTTGCTGTTATAGCCTCATGTGATGTGCTAAAAGTTTACACAGTAGGCCATGGATAATCTCTCATGGTAACTGCACACACTCTCCAAATTGTTCTACACCAAAATGATGAATAAATGGAAATTACATAATTGTTCGAATTTATAAATAGTATTATTATACAAATAATTTTTAGCCATATATTATTTAAATTAGCCAACCAACCTGCTAACAAATATCCAATGTGTCTGGATGTGTGTCTCTTCCATCAAAGGTAGTAATCAAGTTACATACTGTTAACATTACATCAATATATAGGAGGACCCAGGGATTACATCAATATATAGGAGGACCCAGGGATTACATCAATATATAGGAGGACCCAGGGATGATGCAATCACCCACATGCATTGCATAAAACTGTTGCCAAGGGAGGGAATGTTTTATTTTCCATAGTGGGAGGGGGTGAGGAGGAAAGAGAGAGCAAAAAGAATGGGGGGGGGAATCACAAGGTCAGCACTACCAAATACAGAATGTATTTTTTAAAAAAACATACACACTCACAGAGGACAGGGCTTACTGGAGGTCTTGGGGGCGGGCCCATAGCCAGGATTTTCTGGTTTATGGGGCAATTTTTTTTCTGGCAGGGCTACCAGAGATGCATTTTTCTTAGTACTCCAGTTTATGGCTCACCCATACCTAGCCACCATTTGGAACCACTTGTTCGTTTCCTCTATTTGTGTGCCACACTGGAGTGTGCCTTTAAACAAATGTTAAAAAATGATTTTACAATGTATTTTCTGGATGAATTCCTGTGGGGCTGTGCCTTTAAGAGAGGGGGGAAAGCCCCCAAAGCCCCACCATAGCTATGGGCCTGTTGGGGGGGGGGTCTGGTAGCTGCCCCACTCTACTTGATGGAGCAACTTAGTAGGCGACCCTTGCTGTCATTCCCTTGCAGGATCAGAGCCTTGTGCAGCTGCTGCAGCTGCTGCAGTGGATGGATTGTTGGCAGTTGCTGAGCACTTCAGCACAGGATGGAAAAGTGCAGCTGGATGGCACCATCTTCTGCATCGGGGGTGGAGTATGGAGACAGCTGCATGGAGACAATCCCCTGAGACCAGTGTTCCCTCTAATCTGAGTCAGTGTGAGCTAGCTCACAGTTTTTTAACCTCTGGCTCACACATATATGTCCTCACTCAGGAAGGATGGCTCCAGAGCAAACTAATTCATGCACTAGCCAAGTCGCTCATTCACAAATTTAATGTCAGTAGCTCACAAAGTAGAATTTTTTGCTCACGAGACTCCACAGTTTACAGGGAGCATTGCCTGAGACATGTAT
>NW_015169797.1:457866-462123 GCF_001447785.1 Gekko japonicus | reverse complement strand
CAGCAGGAAAGCACTGCTGGATTTGGCTGTCAATAGAGCATTCAATGATATTTACAGTTTTAGAACAGCCTTGCTTTCTAGGTAAAGGAGTAGCATATCTTGAAATTCTTCTAAATACATGAAGGTCATGAGGCTTTTTGGTATACTGATGTGTAAATACCTATATTTATAATAATGGGGAGGTTCAGTAACCTTTCTCCTGTGATGAGTGTGGTAAGCAGTGATGTTAAGAAATCTTGTTTACACATTAAATTCTGAATATTGTGCCAAGGAATTCACAGGCCACATTGCCTTCCTCCATTTCTCCCTTTATTCATGAACTTGTTGAAATGAAGATCCTTCATTCTCTCAGCAGCCAATGAGCTCTAAATGAACTTGAGACATTTCCATCAGCCGAGTTCCTCAGAGTTGCAGTGGAACACACAGCAGGGATGGCTCAGTATGTACACTGGACTCTATGGGCTCACCATCACAAAAAATCTATTAATTATGATCTCCAGTGATAATTTAACATTAAGACTGAATGGGGATCATGAGGGGAATGAGTCGAAGAAGGTCAGGAGCAAACTGAAACCAGCTGTAACAAGGAGATCCTCATTATTCATCTGACAAGAACACTATCTAGGTTTATTTATTACACAAGACTAAAGGCAGCAACTGTAGGGTTCCCAGGGGACAATCCACCCTGCCATATCCAGTTTTTAGAATGGTTATTACAACCCTTGATTTTATTTATTTATTTTCTTTAATTTATATCTTGCCCTCCCCATGAGCAGGCTCAGGGCAGGTTATAAGGTCACATAAAAGTTGTGACAATAACAGTATCAAAGTCAAATGACATATAAAAATTCAGAGGTTAAAATTTAATACCAGAAGACCAGAGAACCAGAGTGGGGAAATATATTGCTTCAGGGTGACAGACTCGCTCTCTCACCCAGATCTCAGCCATGCATGCCAGGTCTACATTTTGTTCCAACAGATTGTTCTACAGGACAGAGGACTTGTTATTTATTAATTGACCTGGCATTGCACAATACCAGTGTCAGAGAAGGGTAATTCCTGCTAGCCCCACAACTGGCATCTCTCAGGATGGGACAAAGGTAGGAAGGAAACCAAGCATTTTGGTGTCTCAGTCTCCTTCCTCTACACTACCTTGACCCAACGTCATATCTCCCACACTCCACCATTATTGGAATCCCTGGACCTAGCATGGCCTCCCCTGCTAGCTATTATCAGTCCAAACCAAACACCATTAAGCATCTAGCAAGAAACAACCAGACAACTGTGGCTCTAAAGTACAAATACTAAAACAGTGGCATTTATAAAAACAATAATAAATTCCAATAGGACAGCTAATCTAATAATAGGCAGGGAAAAAATCAACTAAACACAGTAACAAAAATCATCCCACCCTCACACCCAAACCAGTGTAATAGCTGGTAGTCTGGGGGTCTGGGAAAAGAATTAATACAGGGGCAGTTGTTTGGTCTGGATGGAGTTTCTGCCCAGTACGTAACAGTTTTAGAATGATGCTATCTATTTTAACATATATTTTAAAATAATTTTGTAGTATTTTAAACTATGAAAGTGGAAGCATGCTTGGAATGTGGAAAAAAAATGCCTAGGGCCGACCAGGAGGCCAAAATAACCCTAGAAAAGGGCTCCACAAGGGTCTGATCCTGCTTATCTAGCAGTTTATGCAATGTGAACAGGAAGGAGTGCCGACATGAATTTAAGAATGTAAGTGTCCTACGGATCTGGCTCATGCTTCTCAGCATGTAAAGGAATTGGGAATGAAAACCCATCGGCATATGAATATGCACAATAGTTATATGATCATGTGGGAAAGACTTTGGAGTGTCACAAATGCCTTTTTTGGTGTCAGTGCTCTCACCTGCTGCAAGTTCCATGGCTTTTGATATGTGCAGAAGCCTGCAATTCAAGTAGAAGGCTTTTGAGGAAACTGCAAGAGCCACATCTTTTAAAAAGTCATTTTAAGAAAAAATATTGCCTGGGCTACAATCTAAATTGTTGCATTACGTAGTGCTAGTCTGTTAAGAATAGGCTTGGGGGAAGACTGGCTTTAATTAAATCTAATGTAATATTAAATTTTATAGCTTTAATAGCCCAGTAGAAGCCTAGATTCAGAGTCGCCTTAACGCACACAGAAAAGGCTAGCTGACATTTACTCTATTTTGGACTTCAGCACAAATTACAACTCTATATTATATTGTGCAATCCATTTAAAAATACAGATGTTTATATTTGAGCCCTGATTTGTGAGTCTGGAAGGACATACAGCACTTGACTTTATCTGCTTCCAAAGCCTGACTTTGGAAAATGATTCTTGACGTTTTGTCAGAAGTCTTGTACTTGAATTTCTGGCTTCTTAACTCCATGGTAGTTGCCACTGTGCAACAGTCAAAAGCACCAACATCCTAAAACAGACATGCAAGCAGTTCTGAGGCACATGACTGCCTTGTCACAAACATAGCAATCCTACAAGAGATTTTCCAGAAGTGGAAGGATAGTTTTGTTGCAGGGGCCAGCTATGGTGCTCTTTGCTCCTTCCTTTTTAACATTTTTTAATTTTTTATTTATTTATTTATTTACTACCTAGGGCCACACATTTCAGGGGGGGGGGACAACCTACCGACACCCTTTTGGCGGCGCATTCTCTCTTCTTCGGCGGGCTACAAGTATTATGCTGGCGTCTTCGGGTAGCCGGCGACCACCTCCGGAGGCTCGATGTTTGGCTGGTGTGCACTCATGATACAATGGGGAAATGCAGTAGTCTCCAAATCTTAAAAAAAAAAAAAAGACAAAAGTACATATAGTGACAAAGACCCTGAAAGTGACATCCTGTAACTCTGCACTATAATTATCTCACAATTGGTGCCTGTGAGACATCATACATGTAACCATAGTAATCACAACTGCAGTAATCACAACTGGGCACAATCCCACCAAGGTTAAGTGTTTTTAAGACCCAATGATTTTCAAAGGAAGAGTTCAGCACACATGCTCAAATATCTTCCCTTGAAACCAATGGGACGTAAAAGCACTTAACATTAGTTGAGTTGTGATCGTATGTTTTTTTAATGGAAAGTTGTACTTTAAAAATGCAACAAAAGTAATCATGAGTTTTCTTAAAATCACCATTTGTCATTTGGCGGCAGTCTAAAGATGCTATTGTATATCTTAACAAATGATGGAGCCAGATAGAATAAGTAGAGTGACATAACAGAGTTTTAAAGCAGCTTCAAGTTGGGATCCAAATTCAAAGTATACATAGGGATTGTCTGTTTTAGTTCCCAAGATACAAACAGCATCTAAGCCACAGGCATGTTAGATCTGCAATTCCCTCTGCAAATACTTTTCCATAAGATTCTGCACATACTTTTCCATAAGATTAAATCCTGGCCAGGAGTCTCCATTTATGAGTTCTAACTGCTGAATTATTATCATGAGATTTATGATATTGTTTAATTTATGAATCTCAAAACAGGGTGAGGAAACAGCTAAATATTGTAAATGGCTCCTGCCAATATATCCATTCTATGCTCACACAATTACATTTGTTTGTTTAGTAAGAAAATGAGCCTTGAGAATATTTATTTATTTACTTTATTTCTTTTTTTTCTTTTTTTGGTTCCCCGAAGAGGATTTTTTAATTGCATTTTATATAAGGACTACAAACTACAATGAAAATAGGGAGGGGAAACTACAAATAAGGAGAAAGAAAAGATAACCACTACTACCTAAAAACCCAAGAGAGGAGATCATCAAATTTGCTTGTACACAAAGTCATCTCTTAACACGCTAACAATTTTATGAACTTAGTCAGATATGCTTATATAACTTTTAACTCTTAAATTTATCTGTTGTAAAAAAGACCCCTAAGCATCTCAATAAAAGAAAAACCCCATAATTTCAAAGGCACAATTCAGAGTCCTTCAGCCTTCATTTTTTCTTATCTTGTTACAAAGTCATCTCTTAACACGCTAACAATTTTATGAACTTAGTCAGATATGCTTATATAACTTTTAACTCTTAAATTTATCTGTTGTAAAAAAGACCCCTAAGCATCTCAATGAAAACCACCATATTTTCAAAGGCACAATTCAGAGTCCTTCAGCCTTCATTTTTTCTTATCTTGTATTTTCCACAGTTTGTAAGGACTTTTAGGAGCCGCCGCCCCTTTCTCGGAAGGAGAGTCCTCTCCAGAAGACCCCAAGTCCAGCTCGCCACTGGACT
>NW_015169797.1:446092-456513 GCF_001447785.1 Gekko japonicus | reverse complement strand
GTTCCGTAATTTTAAGAGTCTTGTTCAATTGTGTCTGCTGAGTAGTGATCCTTTGGTTCATTGTTGACAGCTGTTCCCTGAGGTTATTCATTTGGTCCAGCAGGGAGCGCAGGGACTCCGCCAACGTTTTAGCCAACTCAGTGGTTCCTTCCGGTTGCAGACTCTCGGCTGGTTTCACTTTTAAAAGTTTCTCCTTCTCTGTCCTCTTCCCCGCCATCTTTATAGATTGTTTACCTTCGCCGAAATTCTTAAAGTCTCTGAATATGCGCTCATACGCTCATACACGCCTTGGTAAGTCTTTCCCAACAGATTTCACCGCTTTTTCTTCCGCTCCCCCCATCTCGCTTTTAAATTTATGCACATGGGAGGAGCCCCTCCCTCGCTCGCTTTGCTTTCTAGTCCATGGGGTGGGGAGCTTTCTTTTTAATTTACCAAGTACGCTCTAGTCCGACTCATGTTCATATTCGGTCATCTGACCTCGCTTAGCCTCCGTTTTTGCCGCTCGATCTCCAGCACTTGGCCCGGTCAGCGTCACTAGTTCCGTTTGGACACTCAGCAGAGGGACTGTCGGGACGGAGAAGTGTTTCGATTCCCCAGCATCGCGCTGGCGAAGAGGTGACCTCTCAGAAGTCCCCTAGCCAGGAGCCTTTCGCCAGGCTCCTGGGGGGGTGCGATACCTCGCCCCCTCCTTTCCGCTGGTGCGCAGCTTCACCCCCGGAAATCTATTTATTTACTTTATTTCCAGTCCACCTTTCCCGCCAACTCAAGTAGGGTTACCAACTTTGGGTTGGGAAATTCCTGGAGATTTGGGGGGGGTAGAGCTTTGGGAGGGTGGGTTTGGGGAGGACCTTAGTTGAGTATAATGCCACAAAATCCACCAAACCAGCCATTTTCTGCAGGGAAACTGATCTCTGTTGCCAGGAGATCAGCTGTAATTCTAGGAGACCTCCAGTCCCCATCTGGAGGTTGGCAAACCTAGACTCAAGGTGGATTACAACATTTAAAATAATGCAAGGCATATGATAAAGAGTGTTATAAGACTGGATTACAAAACTGGAAAACAATGCAATACAAACAGACATATAAGGAACACAAAAAACTGAATTACAGATATAAGAAAACAAGACAGTAAGAATCTAATGCATGCAATAAACAGTGCCATAAATTACAAGTGTTGTCCTGTTGTAAAAGCCCTATTTAGAGAATTTGCTTTTCTTGATATAGACGACCTGTCCCTTAACTAAAAGGAAACCCTGATTTGTAAATTCAATAATAGTATGAGCCAAGGAAAATGTAAAATATGCTGCCAATTTTAAAATAATGAAAAGGTCAAATATGAAATTTACCCAAGTGTAAATACCAGCCACAATAAGTGATGCCGGGACTACTGGAGTTGTTTACATTTTAAAAACAAAGTGCAATAACTGATGCCTAAAACAATGTGAAATATTACACAAATGACTAGAACTCAGGAATGAAAAAGCTGCCACTAATATCCCTATGATTTCGCATACCGTTTCCCCCTCAGGCCTTTCAGTCTCCCTCTGCCACAGTGGAACTACAGATGCAGGGGTGGACTTCTTTCAGTTTGGTGTAGTGGTTAAGAGCATGGGCTGTAATCTGGGAGAACTGGGTTTGATTCCCCACTCCTCCACATGTAGCTGCTGGTGTGACCTTGGGTCAGTTACCAGTTCTCTCAGAGCTGTTCTCTCAAAAGCCGTCCTTCAAGGAGCTCTCTCAGCCCCACCTACTTCACAAGGTGTCTGTGGTGGGGAGAGAAAGGGAAAGGGATTGTAAACTGCTCTGAGACTCCTTTGAGTAGTGAAGGGCAGGGTATAAATCCAATCTGTTCTTTGTCTTCAGAACCACTGTAAAGTACACTCTAGTTCCCTTTTTTTTTACCAGCGCCATATTTGGGATTGAAAATCCCCCCCTTTCCTTGAACTACTTGCTACTACACATTTTGTAAAAAGCATACCAAAGGAGCCTAAAGTGACCATTGCACAGCTCTTACACTAACAGATGATTGCTTAGAATTTCAGTTTCCTGCTGTTTCCCTCCAGTCACCCATTTACAAAATACTTTGAACCTTCATCCATGTGCATGCACACACGCACACATCATCATCATTATCGTCATCATCACTCTTAATTTAACTATTCATTTTTAATTTGTTTTTTATTGACTCCTTACCACATGGCATTGCTTAAAGATATATATCATGGACCAATTCAGACCACTGGTCCATGTAGCTCAGTCCTAATAGGTAATGGGAGAAACTAGAATGTAAAGCCCAAGGTTTGCATGCCAGACAAAACTCTTCATTGGCACACCTGGGGGGGGGGGGTATGCTTAGACTGAGGGAGGGATGGCACAGCCTCCTTATATGCTAAGCAGTTGTAGCCAATACCCTATTTACCACAGTGCACAAATAGCAAAATGTAAGGAGTTTGTCTACAGATTACTTAGTAAGGCTTAAAGCAAAGATTTTAACAGGTGCAGACTGCCCATGAATAGTTTCAGTGGGTTTATTCTGCCATGGCTTTTCATTGACTATTTTTGGTGGAAAGGGTCTATTAGGCTCATTGTTTTTTTCAGGAAAAGTCAGCATTGTAGTGATAAACGATGGCAGCTTATGACAGAATCTTGTAATAATGATAATAAGCAGGGGTCATTTCATAGAAAAAGAGGTGCAGGATCTCATTAGCATAACTTATTAGCATAACCTATTTGCATATGCCACACCCCCTGACATCACCTGAAGTGTGTCAGAAGGCAACACCCACCATTCAGGCTCCACTGGACTGTTTTGGATTGCTAGCTATTGGGAGGGGGGGAATGTGCAGATCTGCCCTCACAGAGGAGGGAGAGCTTGTACCTGAAGGCAGGCTGGGAAGAGGGCTCTACAACTTACCCTGGCTGCTTCTTACTTCTCATGGCCTGACTGAGGGCTGCTGGGAGCAGGGAGCGGGGCTTGTTGCATGTGCCCACCCCCTGGGCTCCTTACTTCCGGAGCTCCGCTCCTGTGTGCTCCCACAGGAAATGACCCCTGACTTCCTGAACTATATATATTTATTTATTCTCTTGCTCCTGTTTGGGCTTCATAGTCCTGTATTCTAGCTGAAGTTTGAAAGGTTTGTTTCTTTATCCTCTTTAATACCATCAGTACCAGCAAGACTCTTCCCTTTTCACTGTTGCCCCTGATCGTTCCTGCTAGTCCGTTGCCAATTTGGCCTCCAGTATCAGAGCAGGAGGTAAGAGTTTTAATACAGCACCTCTAGGCTGGCAAAGCTCCAGGGCAAGATTTTTATTTTTTTTGCCTGTGGATCTACTAAAGAGTGACCTTTCCAGATTAGCGAGTGCCACTTTCAGTGGCTTTGTTTACTACAATAGATGATACCGGTATCATCCCAGAGCCCTAGCTTCAGGTACCAGTTTATACGAAGTGCTGCGGGTCTGATCCATCTAACTAACTTCCTCTTGTGGGGAAGTTTTAAGCCTCCTATCAATGCCCTAAGCTGAACTTGTGACTGGAGACTGAGAGAATTTGGGAGATGGATCAGTCTTCCGAAGGGGGAACTACACCTTGACCAGGGGGGTGAAGCAGGGTTACCTGTTGCTCCCCCCCCCCATATTTATATTAACAACTTTGCACGGACACGTTCAGCGGTGAACTCCCATGCTTCTGTTTAGCTGTCTTTGGATTCCACTATTTTCATTATGCAGATGATGCTGTTTTTTTAATCGGCTCCTCAGTGGATTTGCATAGGTTGTCAAGGGTGTTTTCAGGATTACTGTATTGGTGAAGACTTGGTAATTAATTGTGAAAAAATTTAAGTTAGGGGTTTTTTTCAAGGTCTCCTCGCATTAAACAGTTCTCTTGGAAGTTGAACAATCAGCCAACTGAGCAGATGTCCCAGTTTTGTGGCCTAGGCATTCTTTTTTAAGCATCTGGCTTGTGGAAAGGCCTCGTGTGCCCTGCTCTCTGCAGACGGTTCCTTGGTGACTATTTGTTATTTCTCTTTTTCTTCTGGGGGCCAGTTTGCAGGCCAGTCCTACAGCAATTCAAGTATTTAGGGCTAAAGTGTTGTCACAGCTTCTATACAGGGCAGCCATGTGGATTGACCCTTGGAGATTTTATTCAGAAAATAATGGATTTCCCCACTGTGTCGCCTCTGTGGATCTACAACTGGAACTATGTCATGGATCTATGGAATGCCAAGCCTGGAAGCTGGATTTCCACCTTTATCTGAAGGTTTTGTTCTCTAAGGAAGGTTTCTGTTTTCTTTCTTTTTTTATACCCTGACTGCTATGCTTTGCAATAGAAATCCAATCTTGACTCTAAGCTCCATATCCACCGCACATACTTTTGTTCCTGTCCATTGGTCTCCAGGCCACTAAATTTTCCCTTAATGGAGCACAGCAAGACTTAGATCATGAATCAGCCCTTGAAGCTTAACATGGGAGTCCTATGAGGTGATTCATGTAATCATTTCAATACATTACAATTCCTCCCCCCTAAGTTAAGCCATCATCCCAATTGTTTTATTATTTACATACATGCAATCAACCTTTGTACATCAGTTATTCCAACAGTATTTACACTCATAGTCCTTCAGATAAGTCGGCATTTGCCGCGAACGCTGGGACCTGCGGAGCGGTGCAGGCTCCACGGGCAGACAAGGTTGTGGGTCAGAGTGGGGTTCACTACAGCCTGGATCAGGCACAGACTCGACTGGGATTTCAGCCCCGCACACAGGGTTCTGCCCTGACTCGGGGACAGTACCGGGCCTTTCGGTACTCACCGCCTGCTCTGGGGGTGTCCACTCGACATCAGGGGATTCAGCCGTCGGAGAGTCAGCGCTGTCCCTAGCCCAACGTCTCCTTAACTGATCTATGTGGCGCCGCCATATTCGACCGTCAGCTAACTGCACCACATACATTCGAGTACCCACAGAGTCGGATATAACCCCAGGAAGCCACAAGTGCCCGTTTGCATAATTCCGTGCGAAAACCTTGTCCCCTTTTTCAAACATGCGCACCTTCGGTTGCGCAGTGGTACGCTCGGACTGATCTTCTGATAGGTCTGGGTGCATACGGTTCAAACGGGTCGTGAGTCTCCGCCCCATTAACAATTCGGCCGGACTACGGCCTGTAGCACTACAGGGGGTGGTGTGCTGCAGCAAAAGAAAGGAGCCCAGCCTCTGGCTCCAGTCCCCTTCGTCCATTTTACCCAGGGCCTCTTTGGCCGTCCTGACCATCCGTTCGGCTTGGCCATTAGATGCCGGATGGAAAGGGGCCGAAGTCATTTGGCGTATGCCATTACTCGTGAGGAAGAGCCTAAATTCCTCAGACACAAATTGAGGCCCGTTGTCACTGACGATGACGTCAGGCAACCCGTGGGTGGCAAAAAGTCGGCGGAGCGCATGGATCACAGCAAGTGATGTGGTCGATTTCATATGCACGACCTCCAGCCATTTGGACATAGCGTCCACCACAATTAGGAACATTTGCCCTTGGAGAGGGCCAGCAAAATCTATATGCAATCTGGCCCAGGGTTTACCAGATGACTCCCAGCCTTGGGGTGTAGCTTGTGGGGGATCGGGTCTGACTTGCTGGCATTTGGGACACCCTCGTACCCATTCTTCGATCTCTTTGTCCAGCCCCGGCCACCAGACATACCCTCTGGCCAACGCTTTGGTGTGTACCATACCGGGGTGACCCTCGTGCAGCGACTCTAACACTCTCGTCCTGAGTTTGTCAGGAACCACCACCCTGTTCCCCCATAATACACAGCCCTTAGAAATGGATAGTTCATTTTGACGGCTTTTGTAAGGGCCGAACTCCGGTTCAACGCTTCCAACCGGCCACCCCCTCCAAACCCAGTTTAATACTCGGGACAGCACGCTATCCTTGGCCGTGTGTGCTGCAATGTCCCTGGATGATACCGGGGGTCGAGGAAGCTCCTCAATTGCCAAGACCTCACAGGCGGGGGCAGGGTCTGCGCCAATGTCCGGCACCGGGCACCGGCTGAGGGCATCCGCATGCCCAATCGCTTTCCCAGGCCGGTGCTCTAAGTCAAAATCATAAGCCTGCAAAAATATCGCCCATCTAAGCATGCGTGGGGACATGATGTTTGGCAATTGCTTATCGGGCGCAAAAATCCCCAGTAGCGGCTTGTGGTCAGTGACCAGCAAAAATCGTCTGCCAAAAATAAAATCATGGAACTTTTTGACAGCCGCTACCAACGCCAGACCCTCCTTGTCTATCTGGGCATAGTTCCGCTCTGCCGCAGATAGTGATCTAGAATAAAAAGCGATAGGCGCTTCGCTCCCATCAGGCATCAGATGGCTTAAAACTGCGCCTACTCCAAACGGTGAAGCGTCAGCAGCTAACACCAGGAGCTTGTGTTCATCATAATGCGTGAGTACGGCATTAGATGTCAGCAGCTCCTTGACTCCCACAAAAGCCTTTTCCTCGGCCTGCCCCCACTTCCATTTTGCCTCCTTGTGCAAAAGCGCGTGCAAAGGGGCCGCCACTGATGCCTTATGCGGTAAAAACGCATGATAAAAATTCAGGAGTCCTAAAAAGGATTGGAGCTCCTTCTTACTCACCGGCCTGGGGGCGTTTTGGATTGCAGATACCTTCTCATCCGTGGGGTGGACTCCCTCTGCGTCAATGCGAAACCCCAGGAAGTCCACACTTTCCACCCCGAGCGTGCATTTTGAGCGCTTAACTCTGAGGCCGGCATTTTGAAAACGCCTGAGGACCTCTTTAACCCGGTCCAGTAGTTCCTGTTCAGACCCGCCCGCAATCAGCACGTCGTCAAAATAGGGCACTGTGCCAGGTACCCCCCTTAGTAGACGTTCCATGAGGCCCTGAAAAATCCCAGGTGCTACGTTGACCCCGAATTGCAGCCTGTTCACTTTAAAAGCCCCTTGGTGGGTTACAATTGTTTGGGCCTCGGCAGCCTCCGGGGTGACAGGCAACTGCTGGTATGCCTGGGCCAGGTCAAATTTGGCGAAAATCTTGCCACCCCCCAGGGAAGCCAAAATGTGGCTTATTACCGGGACCGGGTACGAATGTTGCTGCAGCGCCTTGTTAATCGTACATTTGTAATCGGCGCATAGTCGTATGGACCCATCTGATTTGACAGGGGTTACGATCGGGGTCTCCCATTTGCTGTATGGTACTGGCTCTAAAACCCCTTGCTCAACTAGTTTGTCAATCTCTTTTTCCACCTTATGTTTGAGAGACACAGGTACTTTCCGATACTTCAACCTAATAGGTTTGACTGACGGATCTAAGTCAAACGCAACCGGGGGGCCCTTGTACCTTCCCAACCCTTCGGCAAATACATCAGGGAACAGGTCGTACAGCATGCCCCATTTATTTTCAGACATCCTGTTAATCCCAGAAATACCGATGCCCAATGGCTCAAACCAATCTAACCCTAGCAGGTTAACCCGGTCTCCCTCTGCAATCAGGAATGACAGTTTAACACATTTCCCCTTATACTCAACAGTAACAGAGTCCCGTCCGGCCAAGGGAATTCGGTTGCCCTGGAAGTCGGACACTCTGGTTCCCGCAGGCTGGAGCCGCCGCCGGCTTCGGTTCGGGAACAACTGGCGCCAGGACGCGGCAGAAATCACCGTCACGGACGATCCTGAGTCCACCTCCATTGTACAGGGTCGGCCGTCGAGGAGTGGAGTCACGGTGATCTTGCCCTGGCTGCTGGTGCGATTTACGGCCGATGCGCTCGACAAGGTCGCCGTCAACTGGCAGCTTGCTTCCGATGCTGAGGAACGGGTCTTGCCTTGGGTGCTGACTGGAGTGCCCCTCTGCGCTGACCGGTTGTTAGTTGAGGGATCCTTCTTCGCTGATCTGCAGACTCTGGCCAGATGACCACGCCGCCCACACGCTCTGCAGTCGACATCACGAGCCCAACAGGAGCCGCGCTGGTGCTTCCCGCCACAACCGGAGCAAGGCTTGACGTTGGTAGTCTTCGCTGGGGTCCGCTTGCCTCGAACCGCGTTGACGTCATCATCCGCGTCTTCGCCCTCGCTGTCTCGTTGAGCGTGTATACTGGGCTCTGCCACCCGCTGGCGGACCTCCTTCGTGGACTTCTCCGCTGCTTCCGCGGCCACGGCCTCTTCGTAGGCCACTGCCCAGGTCAGGGTGGTGCGGGCGAACAGCCTCTGTTGCAGCCTTTCATCTTTGAGACCGCAGACGAGACGGTCTCTGAGGGCTTCCTCCACGTTGTGGAAATTACATGGCCGTGCGGCTTTGCGAAGGGCCGCCACGAAATCTGCGATGGTCTCGCCTCCGGCCTGGTTCCGCTTGTAAAAAGCGTGCCGGCAGGCGATCTCCGACGGTTGTGGAGAATAGTGAGCCTTAAGCTTCTCCGTGATGTCAGCGTAGGTGACAGTCTTTATATCAGTTGGGGCCACCAACGACCTGGCTATGTCGAAGGTCCCCTTCCCGCAGGAACTCAGGAGGCATGCTCGTTTCTTCGCCTCATCGGTGATGTCGTGGGTCTCCAGATGGAACTCGAACCTGGACAGGTAGGAGTCCCAGTCTTCTGAGGAGGGTTCGAAGCACTCGAACTTCTGGCTTCCAGCCATCGGGGGAGACTTGGGCACCGGAGCTGGTGGCGCCTCCGCCGGATCGGCTGCTGTGCTCTGCCCGCTTTCTTCCGAGTCCGAAGTGTGGATGTCCGCAGGGCTGCCTACCTGCTCTAACATCCCATCCTCGTCGCCAATTGTTAGATCGCGCTAACAAAGGACTCGTACAGTGATTCAGCAAGTGATTCAGCTTTATTGGAAGTAACGAGCAAGCACTAACTCAGTAAGAAACCAGAACAGAAAACAGTGGGAGCTTATGCTCCTTTTAAACATAACCGGGCTAATGTAGCCACGCCTATTTACAAATAACAACCAATGAGATTGCTAGAATAAAGACCAATGGGAGTCTTTCCCTCCTAGGGAATGGTATCGTTCTGATTGGTCGCTGTTACGAAGCGACCAATAGGAAGTTCGCTCAGAGGAGCCCTGGTCTGGCTCGAAGCTTAACACGGGAGTCCTATGAGGTGATTCATGTAATCATTTCAATACATTACAATATTTAATTAATCTTATTGTTTTATATGCATTATTGTAACATGCCCTGGGCGTTGCTGTGCAGGGGAGGGCGGGCTAGAAATAATATAAATAAATAAATAAGGTAATATAGGCAGAATGGCCGTTTATGGATTCCACATGCTTCTAAGTACTGGCCTATGCAGCTGGCTTTCTGGACAGACTTGGCAAAGCATACTTCCCTATTCAGCGCTGTCTTTCTCTCCAGTCAAAAGGGTTTTCAGGTTGCTGGTGGCTGTGTTTGAGTTGCCATGGAATTTGAACCCATCTGGGGGCAGCCTTTGGGCTGGTGTCAGTTGCAGCTTTCCTGCAGCACGGGTGACTCCAGTGGCGGCAAGGGAAGAGTACAAACACAGCTCTGGATTGTTTTTTGCAGCTCAGTTGTGTGTTCCCTCTGGAAGAGTGTGGGATGAATGTCACAATATTCCAGTCTATCTCAATTTGTCAAGTGTGTTGTGAGGGCATTGTTGGTTAGTACAATTATGACTGGTGGGTGGCAACAGAATCACTAGGAGCTCTGGTGGAAATGCCGGTTAGTATTGCTCTTAACTTCTATTGCACATATTCCATTAGTTTAGCATACCAGTATTGTAGCAATTGCTTGGTGTGGCTTGTCTGTTTAATATAACATAGCCTAAGGCATTGGTCGTTCTCTCAGTAGTTAATCTACAGAATAAAAGGGAAACTCTGGCCTGCCTGGGCTGGGAGTCCCATCCTCTGATTTACAAGTCCTTCTGTATAATCTCTGAAGATAGTTCCAGTTGGTCAGCTGTATTGGTATGAAGCAGTAGAATGAATGTCGAGTCCAGTGGCACCTTTAAGACCAACAAAAGTTTATTTAAGTGTTGCATGCACACTTTTTCAAATACATTGGGATGGAAGGTAAGAGTTCAAATTTATAGACAGAGGCTGAACAGCAAATTAACCTGGAACTTGATGAAGATGAACAAATTCAGAGTCCAGTGGCACCTTTAAGATCAACAAAGGTTTATTCAAGGTATGAGGCTTTGTGTGCATGCACACTTTTTCAAATACATTGGGATGGAAGGTAAGAGTTCAAATTTATAGACAGAGGCTGAACAGCAAATTAACCTGGAACTTGATGAAGATGAACAAATTCAGAGTCCAGTGGCACCTTTAAGATCAACAAAGGTTTATTCAAGGTATGAGGCTTTGTGTGCATGCACACTTTTTCAAATATTTCAAAAATATTAATGTATTTGAAAAAGTGTGCATGCACACGAAAGCTCATACCTTGAATAAACTTTTGTTGGTCTTACAGAT